>NC_084606.1:12280638-12313138 GCF_033807715.1 Cololabis saira | reverse complement strand
AAATCAGAGATCACTGTTGCGTTTAGTCAACGCTGGTTCATACAAACGGGTGGCTGGTCCGCTAAGCGGGTTAACATGACTTGTACGGATCAGGAAGTGATAACGGCTGGCCATTGGCTGAGCCGACTGCAATCAATCATGTTGGAACTAGATGTAGTGCTTTAAACTCTCCTGGTTGTACAAAAACATTCCCCCTTCACAGTCGTCATGGATGTGAAGTCAAACGATTGAAAACAAAGCGGTTTTTGAAGCAGATTGTAAATGTGTTTATTTCTGCTCTAAAGATGGACATTAACGTGGAGGACGGTGGAGACGGGGTCTCTTTAGCAGCATCTAGCGACCAGTCCAGGAACTGCAACAATTCTTAGTTTTACATGAACCTCCACCTGGAAGTTGGATGGTTGGGAGTTGATAAATACCCAGATGTGTTCTTGCTCCGCCCATTTTACCCAGCACTGGAGATCTTTGTAGACTCAAGCAAACCAATGGGTCACATGACCGAATGCTTCGACCATTGTTTTATACTGTAGAGACAGCACTGTCTCCCAGAATGCAAGTAAAACAAGTAAAAGTAATAGAAGAGGAAATAGGAGGCACTTTATTTTTGTCTAATAGAATGTTAGATATCTAGATAATGTATTTCAAACAAAAAGTTTTTGTCTTTTTACTTCTACCAAACTTTAGAACGCGGCTAATATAGAAATTAATATGAAACATAGTATGAATGAATGGTTATAAAACCTCCAGCAGATGGTCCGTTCTCAGGTGTCAGACTAGACTCCTTGGTCTCCACATTCAGGATCAGGACCAGCCACTTCCCCCCCTCTGTAGGACGGGTCGTTGTCCCGGATGAGACCCATCACTGTTGTAATCTGCATATATAGAAATGAAATTAGGCAGATGCAGAGCGTGTTGTGATGTTTAGTGTGTTTTTTTTAATTAATAACCAAGTCAACTTTAAAAGTTTTAGCGTGTTAGCCTGTTAGCTGAGCTGTGATGTCATTAAGAACACTGATGATGTCATCTGAAGAATGACAGACATGAGTTCCCGCGTCCTCCAAACTCCTTTCTGCCAGGTTACAACTGACACATGGCCATTGGCCACGGTTACATGTTTGTTAATTCGGAATTAATTATTCCAAATTAAATAATTCAGAATTAAACTATTTTTCTTTAAGTTTACATGGAAATAGTAATTCCGAATTGAGGTTTACATGGAAAACACGTTTGATCGGCTTTATCCAATTCCGCTTAAGGCTGAAATATGCTTCTGCGTCACACCAACGCAGAGCACACTCCGCAGCCGTGACGCCGTGCTGAACCCTTCAGACTTCTCCGTCTCTCCATTTGGTCGCGGTGCAGTACCCCCCGCGGCCACTAGTTAGCGATCTTTTTCTGAATGGTTTATCCGACTTTTTCCGGTCACAGTAAATCAAAGAAATAGGGACAACTATTGTGCAAAAAACAAGAACAAAAAAAAATCACACATAAACGAAGAAAAGAGCCCTGGAAGTTCACTACTGATTCAAACCGGAAACCGGAAATGCTTCGCTTTCAAACAAACCAATCACAGCCCTCTCGGTCTGCGTGTGGTCTGCGTCTCCTTGACGCGTAGTTACAATTTTCGGGAGGTGCACGTCAGTGACGGCGCAGGTGACGGCGTGTCCTCTGCGTCGATCCAAACCACACGCTGTAGGCACGGCGCCATTTTGACGCAGAAGCATAATTCAGCCTTTAAGGTCTGGGGGTTGGGAAGGTTCTGATTGGATAGGGGGGCGGACCGGAAGTTACGTCTACCGGAAGAAAAACAAACTTAGCCGCTACAACTTTGAAAAGCTCACAATTTTGATGTTTCCTGCCATCTGTTCTTTTAATTATTTCCAGGTCCTCCAAGCTATTTATTAAATAAATGGTCTCTGCTCTTGACCACCGTTTACTGCGTGCTGCCATCTTGAAACTTTGTTTGAAAACAAGCCCAGCGCGGAATATAAGCGTCATGGAGACAGACGGGCGAGAGAACGAGCAGCGGAGAAAGACCGGAATTAATTTAAAGTGGAATGATTGCAGAATTATTCTATTCGGATTTAAAATTGGAATAAACCAGCCACTTACTTCGGAAATTAAGTTTAATTCGGAATGGCCATTTTCATTCGGAATAAGGTGTTTACATGTTAATTTTTATTCATTTTAAATCGGATTAAATTTTAATTCTGAACTAAAGAGGAATTAAACTTCCCATGCGCTGATTGTTTACCTGTGAGTGAAGCTCCGCCTCTTTCCTCTGATAGGGCATGGTTACTGAGGTGGTGAGTGAGGGGGCGGGGCTGTATGTGATTGACAGGAAGGTGGGTCTGTGTCTGGCCTACCAGCCGTCAGCCAGGAGGAAGCTGAGAGCAGGAGACCAGGTGGAGGTGAGTGGCTGCTCCGTACGGTCTTATTGATCCCACTTTCCTGGTCACGTGTATTGATCTGCTGCTATTGATCGTTTCAGCTGCATCACATCCACTTCCTGTATCAGCCCTGTCCTGACTTCCCTCCCAGCATGCTTTGCAGCTGCCTCCACTCCACTGTCAGGGTGACCTCCTTCAGCAGAGTAGGAGGCTCTGCTTCAGCCCCCCATTGTCCTGGGGATGGAGTGTTGCCACGGTTACTGCTGCAGAACAACACAGGCGTGTCTGAGTACTTGTGGACATGTCACCTGTCTTCACAGCTGTCCCAGAGGTGAGGACATAGCTGTCTCTGCCCCACTTGTTGGTCCGGCCCAGGTTAGAGAGAGTGACCATGGATTCACACTGAAAGCGTCAAAAATCTCCTGACGCCAGCAACGCGCTGCTTGGTGGATTCACACTGAAAGCAGCATCACTGTCGACGCCTGCAGTGGGCGGGGCTAAAGCTGCGTTGCAGAACTGGAGGGAACAAAGTGCATGTAGCCTACACATATCTATATAAAGCTGCACATCTTCAGTTTCCTATTTCACCATTGATCACACTTTGGGAAGCCTTCTTTATATTTTAGCGTTATTTCCGCATAGATAAGAGTGAGTTTGATGCTCCTTAACAAGGTTTGTCCCGGATCAACAGCAACCATCGTTGGTCCCGGTGAAGCTGCAGTCTGTCTGCGGTGAACACTGACTGTGTTTACATGCAGTCAATAACCCTTTTAAAACCCGAATATTGGCAATAACCTGAATTTGCACGGCCATGTAAACACCAATAACCCCTTTGAATAACCCGAATTTGCTCATATTCCGGTTTTTAAAAACCCGAATATGAGCCCTGGATTACTCCTTTTAAAACCCGAATATTGGGTCATGTAAACGCCAAACGGAATATTCCGATCAAACGGAACATGAATTTGTTTTCTGCGCATGCTCTGTTCGCAAGGAATCCTGGTTTTTTGAGTCCAGTACGTAGTTCTAAACACGGAGAAACGCAAGACCACGCCACACTTTTGGAGTGAGGAGGAGACTAATCACTTCATAAATGTAATGAAGGATATGAACATTTTGGCATTTGTAGACGTTAGAAAGTACTGGGATAGCAAGATTTACAAGAAGGTGAGCGAAAAGTTGCGCGAAGCAGCATTTGTTTTGAATTTGGATACAGGAAGAAGAAGCGGAAATGGCGCTAATTGCGTCATCACGTTCTTCGCGCGTCACTGGTCTGATCGGGATATCCCGAATGATTAATCACCATGTATACAGGATAACCCTGTTAGCTCACGCATGTAAACGGAATATTCTGAATCTTTCAGTAACCGGAATATTAGCAATAACCCGAATTTTGACTGCATGTAAACGTAGTCACTGACACACCGGGTCGGAGCGGATTTGGTCTTATTTTTTAACTGTGTTTTGTGATTATTAAGCACGGTTTTTAATTATTTTGTGATGTAGCAAATAAAATCGTTCGGACCATCCAGCCCCTCAACCATCAGTTACGTGTTTCACATGAGCAGTTCAGGTAAAAACAGGTGTCAAATCAGCAAAAATTTCAGTTTTCTGGATGAAATATATTAATTCCTGATAAAATAAGTTTGTCAGTGCACAGCTATGCTCATGTTTGCATGTGAATGAGTGAATGGCAGCCGGACGCCTATGACGCCCGTGACGCTTTCAGTGTGAATCCAGGGTGAGAGAGAGACCCGCTTGGCAAGTTTTTATTTCTGGGGGGGGCGCTAAGGTTGCCACTAATGATTATTTTCTTGTCGATTAATCTATCGATTATTTTCAGATTAATTTTATGATGATTTTCCCCCTCTTGATTCATCTTTCTGTTAAATGCCAACAAATAATACATTTTCTTACAACTTCTTACTTGACTTTCAGAATGTAAGTGTTCTGAGTCTATTTACATTAAGCTCTGCATGTGTTGCATATCTGTAAAGCTGAATTTCTTTTCCATGGAGGAAAAGTGAGATGCTTTTCTTTTTTTGGATGAAAGACTGGATTGTTAACTCCAAACCCATTTCTGGAATATTAATAAACAATTTACAACCTAAACCCTGTCTTTCCATGTCCTCACCTGTCTCAGTCTGGTCCCAGGTGTCCTGAAGCAGCAGTGTGTGTGTCTCCTGTCCTGGAAACTGATGGAGACGCTGTGGAGACGAAAAGGACGAGGACAAAGAGACATCTACTCAGAGATGCTGGATGAGCCCCACACCTGTCCTCTGACCCGGGTAAATGTCCTCCCCCAGTCCCCTGACCCAGGTAGATATCTTTTCCTCTCCCAGACCTGAATTGTCCTACTGTTGTCTCTCCAGTACAGTGTGGACTCTGCGGTTCACCAGTGCCTCAGCGTGTCAGACCTCCTTCAGTCCCTCCGGTCCACCTGCTGGTCGTCTCTGTGTCTGAGGTCTGTGTTGGGTCCTGAGGGTTCTGGTCTGTCCATGTCTGAGATCAGCCTGGCTCTGTCCTGGTCCTGCAGGACTCTGTCCTCCGACCCTCGGAGAGGAGACAGTCTCAGGTAAGACCTGATTCTGAAATAGTATCGTCTTTTATTCACAATCATGATCTGTACTTTAGTCTAGCGTTGGGTAGTACGTAGGGCTGTGCGATTAATCGATTTTAAATCTAAATCGGATTTATTAATCAAGACGATGTTAAAAAAAGGAAAATCGGTAAATCGATTTTCCTTTTTTGCGGCTGGCTGCATTACAGACAGAGCTCGTCTAGTCATCCTTGTTTGGTCAAGAAAATTGTAAATGTTGTCACTTTACTAAACTCAAGGAGGATTTACAGTATCTTTCAATTGCACTTCATTCCCAACAGGGAAATGTGTTTGCTATTTTTCTTTAAAAACAAAGATAAAATATTTGAAACAATTTATTCCATTGTCTTTTGTAATTTTACCAAAAAAATCGAAATCGAAATCGAAAATCGGGTTTTCAGAGAAAAAAAATCGGGATTTTTTTTTTGTCCAAAATCGCCCAGCCCCAGTACTACGGTTGTACTTTAATCTAGAGTTGGGTAGTACGGTTGTATTTTAATCTAGGGTTGGGTAATAAGGTTGTACTTTAGTCTAGCGTTGGGTAGTGCGGTTGTACTTTAATCTAGCCTTGGGTACTATGGTTGTACTTTAATCTAGTGTTAGGTAGTACGGTTGTACTTTAATCTAGCGTTAGCCTATACGGTTTTAGCTGTGATGCAGTGATTTGTAGGGCAACGGTAACTAAGGGGGCGGGGCTTACTGAGGGGTCAGAAAGAGCAGACCACACCAGTTCATCACTGAGTTGTTGAAGATGAACAACTGTCCACATGTTTTGTTTTTGTGAGGCATTTAAGTAATCTTGTTCTGTCCTGAAACATTTGTTTTGATAAAATCTGTGATTTTTAGACTTAAGCGGGACTTTATCCTGCTGAGTGGATGTTGCTGGGACAACCAGTCGCTTTCTTGCACTCTTTAGTGTTAAAGTAAACATTATCTGACCCTGGTTGCGTTATATGTCCTGATTGTATTTCATGGCTATTTTAGGCCCCGCCCCGTGTTTCTGGTGGGCGTGCTGGAACTTCCCACTCAGACATCTGACTTCAAACAGAGTCTGCAGCTCAGAGATGCCACCGGAGGCGTGGCCTGTGTCGTCACGGAGACCGGCCGGGAGGACGAGGGATGTCTGACGGCCTCCTTAAACACGGCCTGGATCGGTACGCTGACACACTTGATCATTCTGTGGTTCAATTCCTGGTCCAGGACCAGTTCCTGCCTTAGAACCATGAACTGTAAAACAATGCACGAAGCATTCGGTCACGTGACCCGTTGGTTTCTGAAGGCCGCTCTTGAAGCCTGTCTTTCCCGTTTCCTTATTTCCCAGCAGGATGTCAATCAAAGTTAGCTTTGCTCCCAGCTCCCTCAGCTGAACCCTGTGGAAACATCTGCAGATCTGCCGTCACACGTTTCCAGCGGGATAAACCGTTAAACACGTTGACCTGATGGTGAAATCAAAAATGACCGTCATGTTTAGCTGACGCTGGTTGATACAAACAGGTGGTTGCTTCGCTAAGCGCGGTAGCATAACAATTACGAATGAGGAAGTGATAATAGCTAGTTATTGGCTGAGCTGACTGTAAATCAATCATATAAGATTTACATTTAGTGCTTTATATAAACTCTCCTGGCGTGGGACAAAAACATTCACCCCCTGACTCGGCATGGTTGTGAAATCAAACGATTGAGAACAAAACCGTTTTTTTTTTTTTTTTTTTTTTAACTACACTGTAAATGTGTTTATTTCTGCTCTAAAGTTGGACGTTTTAGCCTGGATGTCAGTGGAGACGGGCTCGCTTTTGGATCTGGACCCTAGTGGCCAGTCGAGGAACTGCAACAATCTTAGTTCCTCATGAGACCTGGAAGTTGGATGGTTGGTGTCTTGTTAGAACAGGTTCTTCAGCTTTCAACAAAGAGCACATTAGTGGTTCTGATCCTGGAAAACTACAGATATCTTACAACCAAAAGTGCACTGGTTTAGATCACACAACCGGTTCCGTCTGGGATTTAGATTGTGGTGCACATGGA
The DNA here is from genome assembly GCF_033807715.1 of Cololabis saira. Lineage (NCBI taxonomy): Eukaryota > Metazoa > Chordata > Actinopteri > Beloniformes > Belonidae > Cololabis > Cololabis saira. Next base: position 12,306,127 of record NC_084606.1, on the reverse strand, counting down.
ACCAACCAGAACATTAAGTCCCGAATTTGTGAAGCTGAAGAAAGAAGGAAAGGACACCAGCATTCAGCTGTTATGCTCCCAGAGGAGACAAATCATCTTGAACTACAGTGAGAAACCATTTGGACTGGAACTGTCCTGAAGGGTCTCCTTTCACCGACTATTGAAACTATAGTCCACTAATCGGATAATTAGTATTTTTTTCTCTAACTTAGTATGAGGTTGCTTTAATTATGTGGCACATGATAAACACAAAAAGGATGGGTACTTCAATGAAAAAAAGATATTTTATTCAACTTCTTCGGACTGCATGCATTTAATTTAAAATACTTTTGTCAGGCACAGTCAGGCATAACGTTAAAGCTCTCTTTTAAAGCCAAAATACGCTTAATGTCTTACCAAGGCAAGTCTGTTTCATTCACCACTCCAACATGCTTTCTCTTCAAATGCTCGTGCATTACCAACGGGCTCCCGTGATAAGCAAGGTCTTGACGCTTGGTCCTACTTCAAGGCAGGATTTTTTGGCGAAATTAAAGTGATGAGGACACCGAACTTTATGATTTGACCATTTAACGTTAGCTACCCAAAAATCCGGGAGTGGAGTGCCCTAGTGGTTTGGGCTTCGGGCTCATGATCCGAAGGTTGTGGGTTCGTACCCTGGCACAAGCCGGCAGAGACGCTGGAGTCGGGGACACACTCCCGCAGCCAGGTCTCGGTCAGACTCATGAGGCTGGGCTGATCCAGGTCCAGATTTGTCCTCGTTGGGGCGTTACCCACGACGACCAGTGGAAGCGCTAGTTTGAACTGTCTCTCCACACCCGGCTCCTCCTCCACTAGAGGGGGGTTTGGGGTCTGAGTCCAGGTTTAATTTGGCTTCTTGATCTCTCAATCAGCTGCTCCCGCTTGTAAACAACTCAACCATTGCTATGGTTACTCATCGTAACAGGTGTTCAAAAATGAATTACCCCAGACAGTTGCCATAGTAACAGAGCCTCGGCAACAAGCCGCCACTAAAGCATAAATTATGGTTCTGCGTCAAAACGACGCCGTCGCCGTGACGTTGTCGTGAACCCTTCGGACTTCTCCGTCACTCCATTTCTCCGCGGTGCAGTACCCCCCGTGACCGCTAATTCGCCATCTTTTCCTGGATGGTTTATCCAACTTTTTCCGGTCACAGTGAATCAAAGAGATAAGGACAACTATTGTGCAAAAAAAAAAAAAAAAAAATCACACATACACAAAGAAAAGAGCGCTGAAAGTTCACGACTGCTTCAAATCGGAAACCGGAAATGCGTTGCTACGCGTACCTCACACCGTAGGCCCGGCGTTGTTTTGATGCAGAACCATAACTCAGCCTTACGAGGCGCTGATCTAGAGTGGTCTGTGTGTCCAGGATGTCTGGTGTGTGTCCTCCGGTTCACCATGGTAACAGAGAGGTTCCTCCAGTCAGAGTTCCCGTCCTACCAACACCTGGACCAGGACCAGTTCATCACACACAGACGCTGCAGGTACACACACAGATGTTTTTAACCTCCTCCACATCCGTATCCCCATCTTCCTCACAGACGATGTTTCATCTGGTGGGCTGGTCCTGGGGGACTGGATGGACGCTGCCTACTGCAGCTGGAAACAAACGTTCTGAGCTTTTCCAAATATCACTAAACCTTTCTGAGACCAAAGTGCTCTTTTGGGACACTTGACAAACGTTTAAAGTCTAACTGGTTTCCATCCGTCCTCCCAAAATGTCCCAAACTGGAAGGACAATTGGGACAGTTGTACCATTGGGGAATAAATGGGACGATTTCTTGGGAACCTTCATAACAAAAGGAGTAAGGAAGTTGTCCGGTTGTCATGAAGTACCCTATCTGTCCCTCCTGAATGTCTCTTTTCATTTGTATATTTTAGTTGTCAGTAAATGTTTAATTTACACAGAAATCCACGTTTTATTTCCGCATCAGTAAACGCATCATCAGACAGAAGCAAACTGAACGTCTCCAGGCCAGGTCTTGACAGTTGTTTTGTCCTCTGGAGATCAACCATGTTGAAACCGAAAATGTCCTTCCCTGGAGATGAAGAGTCCAATCCAAACCAGGATCTCCCAACCAACGTCACTAACGGCCTCCCAGCATCCTCCGAAGCCCGACTGGGCCTCTGACTGGTCTGTCCCCCCACAGGAGACGTTTCCACAGCTCTACAGTCCAGAGTCGCGGTCTTTCCTCCACTCCATCCTTCCTGGAACTGGACTTGGGGATGTGAGGTTGCCATGGAGACCATGTACTTTAATCCCAGGATATCTCTGGAACCAGCCGAGCACTGGAGACTTTTACTCAGCATCCCCCTCAACGGTTAAGCCTGAATTATGGTTCTGCGTTAAACCTACACCGTAGGGTACCGTAGGATTTTTTGGCGAAATTAAAGTGATGAGGACACCGAACTTTATGATTTGACCATTTAACGTTAGCTACCCAAAAATCCGGGAGTGGAGTGCCCTAGTGGTTTGGGCTTCGGGCTCATGATCCGAAGGTTGTGGGTTCGTACCCTGGCACAAGCCGGCAGAGACGCTGGAGTCGGGGACACACTCCCGCAGCCAGGTCTCGGTCAGACTCATGAGGCTGGGCTGATCCAGGTCCAGATTTGTCCTCGTTGGGGCGTTACCCACGACGACCAGTGGAAGCGCTAGTTTGAACTGTCTCTCCACACCCGGCTCCTCCTCCACTAGAGGGGGGTTTGGGGTCTGAGTCCAGGTTTAATTTGGCTTCTTGATCTCTCAATCAGCTGCTCCCGCTTGTAAACAACTCAACCATTGCTATGGTTACTCATCGTAACAGGTGTTCAAAAATGAATTACCCCAGACAGTTGCCATAGTAACAGAGCCTCGGCAACAAGCCGCCACTAAAGCATAAATTATGGTTCTGCGTCAAAACGACGCCGTCGCCGTGACGTTGTCGTGAACCCTTCGGACTTCTCCGTCACTCCATTTCTCCGCGGTGCAGTACCCCCCGTGACCGCTAATTCGCCATCTTTTCCTGGATGGTTTATCCAACTTTTTCCGGTCACAGTGAATCAAAGAGATAAGGACAACTATTGTGCAAAAAAAAAAAAAAAAAAAATCACACATACACAAAGAAAAGAGCGCTGAAAGTTCACGACTGCTTCAAATCGGAAACCGGAAATGCGTTGCTACGCGTACCTCACACCGTAGGCCCGGCGTTGTTTTGATGCAGAACCATAACTCAGCCTTACGAGGCGCTGATCTAGAGTGGTCTGTGTGTCCAGGATGTCTGGTGTGTGTCCTCCGGTTCACCATGGTAACAGAGAGGTTCCTCCAGTCAGAGTTCCCGTCCTACCAACACCTGGACCAGGACCAGTTCATCACACACAGACGCTGCAGGTACACACACAGATGTTTTTAACCTCCTCCACATCCGTATCCCCATCTTCCTCACAGACGATGTTTCATCTGGTGGGCTGGTCCTGGGGGACTGGATGGACGCTGCCTACTGCAGCTGGAAACAAACGTTCTGAGCTTTTCCAAATATCACTAAACCTTTCTGAGACCAAAGTGCTCTTTTGGGACACTTGACAAACGTTTAAAGTCTAACTGGTTTCCATCCGTCCTCCCAAAATGTCCCAAACTGGAAGGACAATTGGGACAGTTGTACCATTGGGGAATAAATGGGACGATTTCTTGGGAACCTTCATAACAAAAGGAGTAAGGAAGTTGTCCGGTTGTCATGAAGTACCCTATCTGTCCCTCCTGAATGTCTCTTTTCATTTGTATATTTTAGTTGTCAGTAAATGTTTAATTTACACAGAAATCCACGTTTTATTTCCGCATCAGTAAACGCATCATCAGACAGAAGCAAACTGAACGTCTCCAGGCCAGGTCTTGACAGTTGTTTTGTCCTCTGGAGATCAACCATGTTGAAACCGAAAATGTCCTTCCCTGGAGATGAAGAGTCCAATCCAAACCAGGATCTCCCAACCAACGTCACTAACGGCCTCCCAGCATCCTCCGAAGCCCGACTGGGCCTCTGACTGGTCTGTCCCCCCACAGGAGACGTTTCCACAGCTCTACAGTCCAGAGTCGCGGTCTTTCCTCCACTCCATCCTTCCTGGAACTGGACTTGGGGATGTGAGGTTGCCATGGAGACCATGTACTTTAATCCCAGGATATCTCTGGAACCAGCCGAGCACTGGAGACTTTTACTCAGCATCCCCCTCAACGGTTAAGCCTGAATTATGGTTCTGCGTTAAACCTACACCGTAGGGTACGCGGCTACGCGGGATTCTCTCCGTAGCCTACGCCGTAGCCTGACGTGCACCTCCCAAAAAATGTAACTACACGTCGAGGCGATGCAGACCCAACACAGACCGAGAGGGCTGTGATTGGTTTGCTTGGTAGCAACACATTTCCGGTTCCGGTTCGTGAAGCAGTCGTGAACTTTCAGCGCTCTTTTCTTCGTGTGTGTGTGTGATTTATTTTAATTTTTTTGGGTTGTTTTGGTTTTTTGCACAATAGTTGTCCTTATCTCTATCAACTAGAGACAACGATAAACCATTCAGGAAAAGAAAGCATCCCCCTAGCGCTCTGGGGCGGTACTGCACCGCAGCGAAATGGAGTGAAGGAGAAGTCCGAAGGGTTCATGACGGCGTCACGGCAACGGCGTAGGCTCTGCGTTGGTTTAACGCAGAACCTTAATTCAGGCTTTAGGGTAGCTAGGTAGCTAAGTTTAACTAGTTGGATGGCTCACGGCTCAACTTCGGAGGTTTCATGCTGGAGGTCGACTCGTTATAACCGTTGTAAATGACTTTGCGACGACCTGCTGGGTTTTATACACCTGTGGAGGCGAGTGTGACGGACACGCCCAGTTGTGACAGCAGCATGTGGATTCACTAGTTATCAGCTTGTCTATAAATACTTTTGTTTTGTGTGTGTGTGTACAGAGTTTACCTGCAGTTCTCCCTGGACCACGTCCACATCCTCAGCCCCTCTGTCACCATGGCAACACAGCTGAGGGAGGAGCCAGGAGGTGAAGAAGAAGAAGAGAGAGTGGGGAGGAAGAGAAGAAGAGCAGATGCTAACCCCCCCATCTCCTCTCCCTCCTCTGTTGCCGTGACAACGGGCCCCTTGGACAGAGCCCTCGTGTCCTGCGTCTCCTTGGCGATCAGGGTAGAGCAGAAGGAGGGCGTGGCCCGGAAGAACACCGGGGTGGGGAAACTGATGGAGGGGGCGGAACTCGCGCTGTGTTTCTCACTCAGAGCCGCTGTGATTGGTCCGGTGGTCTGCTGGGGGCGGGACCCAAAGAACAGACCAATGACAGATGGGGAGGTGGATCAAGAGAGCCAGCAGAAGGTGAGGGGCCTGCCGGCTGATCCCATCATAAAACTATGCTCACCTGGGGCCAGATTCACCAATATGTTCTTAAGAACGATCTTAAGAAATGTCTTAAGATCTAAAATTAAGAAGTTCATAAGAAAGTTCTTAAGTGAAATTCCTCAATATTTTCTTAAGAACCGTCTTAAGAACTGTCATTTCTTACAAATTTCTTATTTTTCCTACTTAAGAACTTCTTAATTGCATTGCACGCGCCAACAAACAACATTTATACAGGTAGTTTGCGTCTTAACCGTCAGTCACTCACTAAACATGGAGAAGGAGAAAAAGAGATGCAGGAACTTTTCAAGGTTATGGTGGGTGAGATTAATGTGAGAAAAAAAATACTATTGGGAAAATTAATAATAATTAACTACGACGCTATCTAACATGCTAACAAAAAGTTAACAGGCTCTTTGTGTAATTAATTACAAAGTATATCCTCAAACTATGACCTACTAGTCTAAACTTGTCTAAAATGTGTTGAAAAAGGGGATATTAGATTCTTACCTTTTCACAGAAGAAATTTTAAGACAGGTCAAGGTTGTCTTAAAGTTAAGAAAAAAGTCAAGAACAAATTTGAGAACTTTTATTTCAAGAATACTTTCTTCTTAAGAAAAAACTTAAGAAGAAAGTTGAGAAAATACTTAAGAACTTTTTTGGAGAATATGACTCTTTTTTTCTTCTTAAGACTGAACTTAAGAAAAAAATGACACTTAAGAAGATTTTTTTTCTTAAGAATGTTTTGTGAATCCGGCCCCTGGCCGGCAGATAGGGGACTACCATGTGTAACTGGTTGGTTACCTGTTTGTTTACAGGTGTTGCTGGTTCTCTCAGGCGCTTGTGCTCGATGGTTTCCTGTCCTTCAACCTGGATGTTTCTACAGAGTCGTCGCCTTTAACAATCAGGTAAACACAGCCTCACCTGTAGCCTGCGGCCATTGTTGTGGGTGATTTTAACGTTCACGTAGATGTTAACAGTTTAAACAGTCTTTCATTTCTTATTAGATTTTATTTTATTTTCTCAGGATGTACACAGACCTACTCACAATCACATCCTTGATTAACTGCTGACTTACGAACTAGAACTACAACTTTGATGCGTTTTAATTAGTGGTGGGGAAAAAAATCGATATTGCAACATATTGTTGCGCTCTCTGTCGCAATAAATAATCGATAAACTGACGGCAAATATCGATATTTTATTACAACACACATAATCGATTTACGCGGTTGTCACCGCACAATTTGTCCAGCTGTACAATGTTTACATTTACAAGTTTCCTTTTTATGGGTATTTTTTCTTTTACTGTCACATATATCGTTGATGGAATTCCTTGCAATATATCGAATATTGTAGATATTGTGATATAATCGTTATCGTGAGTCACATATCGCCACAGTATTGAATCGTGAGTTACCCGTATCATCCGACCCCTAGTTTTAATGTTGGACAAACTCTGAAAAAGAAAGCAGCTGCTCAGAGGAGGTTAGAACTGTGTTTTGAATCATAACTGCTAGTTTTAAAGGATGGATCGATGCTTTTGTGTAGATTACAGTAAGATTAATGAGGTTTTCCTCTGATGTCTGTATCCGACCCGGGTTGACTAGCTGTGGTTTCATTCATAACTGCGGGTTTTAAAGCAGACCTCAAGAAAGTGTTGTTACAATAATTAAGAAGGACCTTGCCCTTAATGGAAATTCTGGTGTATAAGAAAGATCTCACAAAGCCAGAACTGCTCATTATTGATCATTAACAGAATAAGAACAACCCCAGGTGTCTGTTCAGCGCTGTAGGCAGACCGACTAAGAGTCCTGGCTCTGTTGAGACTTGTATTCCTTTAACTCTCAGCAGTGATGACTTCATTAACTTCTTCACCAATAAAATTACCGCCACCTTGCCGTGGTGGAGGGGTTTGAGCACCCGAATGATCCTAGGAGCTATGTTGTCCGGGGCTTAATGCCCCTGGTAGGGTCTCCCATGGCAAACAGGTCCTAGGTGACGGGTCAGACAAAGAGCGGTTCAAAGCCCCTTATGAAGCAAGAACCAGCAAGGAAGTGTACGTCGCCCGGACTGGCGTTACCGGGGCCCCACCCTGGAGCCAGGCCTGGGGTCGGGGCTCGCAGGCGAGCATCTGGTGGCCGGGTCTTGGCCCACGGGACCCGGCCGAGCGCAGCCCGAAGGAGCGACGTGGGCCCGCCCTCCCGTAGGCCCACCACCCGCGGGAGAGTTCATAAGGGGAAGGTGCCGTGCGATTTGGGTGGCAGCCGTGGGCGGGGGCCCCGGCGACCCAATCCCCGGACGACGACTCTGGCTTTAGGGACATGGAATGTCACCTCGCTGGGGGGGAAAGAGCCTGAGCTTGTGCGGGAGGCTGAGAGGTACCGACTAGAGATAGTCGGGCTCACCTCCACGCACAGCCTGGGCTCTGGAACCCAACTCCTTGAGAGAGGTTGGACTCTCTTCCACTCTGGAGTTGCCCATGGTGAGAGGCGGCGAGCTGGTGTGGGCTTGCTAATAGCTCCCCAGCTCAGCTGCCATGTGTTGGAGTTCTCCCCACTTAGCGAGAGGGTCGCTTCCCTGCGCCTTCGGGTCGGGGATAGGTCTCTCACTGTCGTTTCGGCCTACGGGCCGAACGGCAGTGCAGAGTACCCGGCCTTCCTGGAGGCCCTGGGAGGGGTGCTGGAAAGTGCCCCAACTGGGGACTCCATCGTTCTGTTGGGGGACTTCAACGCTCACGTGGGCAGCGACAGTGTTACCTGGAGAGGTGTGATTGGGAGGAACGGCCTCCCCGATCTGAACCCGAGTGGTGTTTTGCTGTTGGACTTCTGTGCTAGCCACAGTCTGTCCATCACGAACACCATGTTCGAGCATAAGGGTGTCCATCAGTGCACGTGGAACCAGGACACCCTAGGCCGGAGGTCAATGATCGACTTTGTTGTTGTTTCATCTGACCTTCGGCCGTATGTCTTGGACACTCGGGTGAAGAGAGGGGCTGAGCTGTCAACTGATCACCACCTGGTGGTGAGTTGGATCCGCTGGCAGGGGAGGAAGCTGGTCAGACCTGGAAGACCCAAGCATATCGTGAGGGTCTGCTGGGAACGTCTGGCAGATTCCCCTGTCAGGGAGGTCTTCAACTCCCACCTCCGGGAGAGCTTTGACCGGATTCCGAGGGAGGCCGGAGACATTGAGTCCGAATGGACCATGTTCTCCACTTCCATTGTTGACGCGGCCGTCCAGAGCTGCGGCCGTAAGGTCTCCGGCGCCTGTCGCGGCGGCAATCCCCGAACCCGGTGGTGGACACCGGAAGTAAGGGATGCCGTCAAGCTGAAGAAGGAGTCCTACCGAGCCTGGCTAGCTCGGCGGACTCCCGAGGCAGCTGACGGGTACCGGCAGGCCAAGCGGACTGCGGCCCGGGCGGTCGCGGAAGCAAAAACTCGGGTCTGGGAAAAGTTCGGGGAGGCCATGGAGGAGGACTACCGGTCGGCCTCGAGGAAATTCTGGCAAACCATCCGGCGCCTCAGGAGGGGGAAGCAGTGCTCCACCAACACTGTTTACAGTGGAGGGGGGGAGCTGTTGACCTCGACTGGGGACATCGTCGGGCGGTGGAAGGAATACTTCGAGGATCTCCTCAATCCCGCTGACACGCCTTCCGTCGAGGAAGCAGAGGCTGAGGATTCAGAGGTTGATTCATTCATCACCCAAGCTGAAGTCACTGAGGTAGTTCGGAAGCTCCTCGGTGGCAAGGCACCGGGGGTGGATGAGATCCGCCCTGAGTACCTCAAGTCTCTGGATGTTGCGGGGCTGTCGTGGCTGACACGCCTCTGCAGCATCGCGTGGCAGTCGGGGACAGTGCCTCTGGACTGGCAGACCGGGGTGGTGGTCCCTCTCTTCAAAAAGGGGGACCGGAGGGTGTGTTCCAACTACCGGGGAATCACACTCCTCAGCCTCCCGGGGAAAGTCTATTCCAGGGTGCTGGAGAGGAGAATTCGGCCGATAGTCGAACCTCGGATTCAAGAGGAACAATGCGGTTTTCGTCCCGGTCGTGGAACACTGGACCAGCTCTACACCCTCCGCAGGGTGCTCGAGGGCGCATGGGAGTTTGCCCAACCAGTCCACATGTGTTTTGTGGACTTGGAGAAGGCTTTCGACCGTGTCCCACGTGGCATCCTGTGGGGGGTGCTCCGAGAGTATGGGGTCGGAGGCCCTCTGCTGAGGGCTGTACGGTCCCTGTATGACCGGAGCAGGAGCTTGGTTCGCATTGCCGGCAGTAAGTCAGACCTGTTCCCGGTGCGTGTTGGACTCCGGCAGGGCTGCCCTTTGTCACCGGTTCTGTTCATTATTTTTTATGGACAGAATTTCTAGGCGCAGCCAGGGGCCGGAGGGGGTACGGTTCGGGAGCCACTTGATTTCATCTCTGCTTTTTGCAGATGATGTGGTCTTGTTGGCTCCCTCGAGCCAGGACCTTCAGCATGCACTGGGGCGGTTTGCAGCCGAGTGTGAAGCAGCTGGGATGAGAATCAGCACCTCTAAGTCTGAGGCCATGGTTCTCGACCGGAAAAAGGTGGCTTGCACCCTCCAGGTCGGGGGAGAGTTCCTGCCTCAGGTGGAGGAGTTCAAGTATCTTGGGGTCTTGTTCACGAGTGAGGGGAGAACGGAGCGCGAGATCGACAGGCGGATCGGTGCGGCGGCCGCAGTAATGCGGTCATTGTATCGGTCCGTCGTGGTGAAGAGGGAGCTGAGCCGAAAGGCAAAGCTCTCAGTTTACCGGTCGATCTACGTTCCCACCCTCACCTATGGTCATGAACTCTGGGTCATGACCGAAAGAACGGGATCCCGGATACAAGCGGCCGAAATGAGTTTCCTCCGCAGGGTGGCGGGGCGCTCCCTTAGAGATAGGGTGAGGAGCTCTGTCACCCGGGAGGAGCTCGGAGTAGAGCCGCTGCTCCTCCACATCGAGAGGAGCCAGCTGAGGTGGCTCGGGCACCTGTATAGGATGCCCCCTGGACGCCTCCCTCGTGAGGTGTTCCGGGCATGTCCCACCGGGAGGAGGCCCCGAGGAAGACCCAGGACACGCTGGAGTGACTACGTCGCTCGGCTGGCCTGGGAACGCCTTGGAGTCCCCCCGGAAGAGCTGGAGGAGGTGTCCGGGGAGAGGGAAGTCTGGGGATCCCTGCTCCGACTGCTGCCCCCGCGACCCGGACTCGGATAATGCGGTGGACAATGGATGGATGGATGGATGGATGGACCAATAAAATTATTTCTATTAGAGAGAACATTTGTGAAACTCTTCCAACTACTGGTACCAATGTATCAAGTCTAGCAGCTTCAGAAGTACGACCAGTGTAGAACTTTATTTATGTAGCACCAAATCACATCAAATGTATCAAGGTACATTGAACTCTGAGGATGAACAACACTGGTAGAAGTGTCTTCCTGGCGGCCTGTAGACGGTCTCTGGTCCCCCACCTCATTCATGGTGTGTACAACTTCTGGTGGGCAGTTGCTGGTAGTAAATGTACAGGTGAGTTCCTGACTACTGTCCTCCTGCCTCACCTATTCGTGACTGAAGTAAACGTTTTTAGTCAACTTTTTTTATTCAACCTGTCAGCTTCAGAATGACTTCACACCGAAGAACGAACGAAGAACCTGACCTTCCCTAACCTGACCACAAACACTGTCTCCCAGCTACCGGAGCAGCCTTCGTGGCTCCTTTATAACAGCAGTAGTGTTTCCTTTCTTATCTGCTTAATTTCTTCATGAGCCTGCATCAAAAGACGTTGCTCTTTGGTGAGAAGTACGGCACACGCAATTTATCGGTCGTAGAATCAGTGAATCTGTGATCGACTTCATGCTTTTGAAGAAATCTGTGGAAGCACATTTACCTGGTGTTGTGCAACTCAAGGTAGCTTGGCTGTCCAGTTATCAAGGCTAATGATGAATATTATTAATAATTATTAATAATTAATAAAGTTGACTATTTATCAAATCGTATTATCAATATGATAAATAAAAATCCTCGGGGCACCACCGCCGGGGCCTTACTCCGGTGGAATTCGATAACTAAAACAGCAGAAAATCAGTCTCATATGATTTTTGAATTATCCTGCAGAACAGCAAATCTTACAGAATAACAGTGAAGGCGTGATGTCCGAACACTAGGCTCTGCTTAAACAAATCAATTTGTGACCAAATCTTGCATGAAATAACACAACCACTCATTAAAAAAATCAATCAGGATTTATTTACATACGGGTATCAAAAGATGGTAAATAAATACCCAATAAATCCCGATGGCGAAATGGCTTAAGTATCATAAAACAATTAATTAACAAGAAAAACATCAATAGAAAAATAGGACATGAAAGTTAAATGCATGGAATGAAAACAAAAAAAGAAATCAAGCAATAATAACGAAGATACAGAACATCTACAGTTCAAACGGGGCTTCTGGGGTCTTTTAAAGATGGACGCGCCCTCTGGGCCACGTGCAATCGGACCGGATGGCGAACGCAGCATTTAAAACGTGCCTACGGCAGAAAACAACGACTACCAAGTAATCAAACATGATAATGATAACAATGATGATGTAATCTCAACTCTGAACACAGATTTAGCTCTGTAGCACTCTTAAGTTACTGATAACCCAGGTCTCACAATCTCACACACAGTTCTGAACATTCTTAAATCCTACTGATCACTGCTACGCGGGCTCACGTCTCCTCTGGGATCCGGAATCGGGTGCCTGCGGGTTTGTCGACTGGGTTCGCGGTCCTGCTGGGGTTTCGCAGTCAGGCTATCGCGTCCCGTCCCTTCCCCTGAAACGGATTAGACAGCGGCGGGGCCGCCTCGTGCCGGGCCGTGGTTCCGGACCAAAACGGAGGCTCACACGCATTCCTAGGCGCGGCGGGGGGACCGGTCTCTCCGCCGTGCTTCCCTCTCTGCGCCGGTCGCCGACGCGCGGCCGTCCGGGCCCCGGGAGAGCTCACGCCGGGCGAGACGCCGGCCGTCCGTCCCCGATCCCCTGCGCGGTTCGCAGACAGGGGCTCGGAGCGGGAAGGGGGGTTCAGTCTGAGTCGCAGCTGTGTCCCGATCTGGTTGCCGGGAGCGCGTGGGCGTCGGAAGCTCGGATCTGTGAACTTAAAGAGGAACAGAGTTTAGTGAGACATCGGAGCCTCCCGGGGGACCGCGGCTTCAACGGCCGGACCCCGCAGGGCCCGGTCCGGTGCGGGCCTCCTGCCTCCCCCCAGCCCGGGGGGAGAGAGAGGTGGGATCTTTTGGTGGAGCCAAAGATCCAGCGCCGATGGGATGAAGTTGAGAAGAGAGAGAAAAAGAAGCAGCGGCAGGGGTTTTGATCCTACGCGCGCTGCAGTGACGTCATCGGTGCCTCATTGCGATTGGATGCGCGCGCTTGTAGGCGCCACCCCCCCCGCAAGGCATGCTGGGGGTTGTAGTTCAGGCAACGGCGCCATTTTATGAGGCACATTAAAGCGGAAAAGGGGGGTTCAAAGAAGCAGTACCATTTTGAGGTCTGGTTTTGGGCTCCGCTGCATCCGGCTCCCCCCCAGGGGGTGTCGTAAAACCCCAAGGAAGTCTGTTTTCCCTGGCAGAAACCCTGCTGGGTCCTTGTTTTGATCTCCGGCCATGCAGTGGGGGTCGTAAACGGACTATCTCGACCCAGGCCGAGATAACCAGGAGTTAGCAGCAGGGGGTCGCAGGACTTCAGGAAGAAGGGGCAAAGTCTGGTTTTACAGGTCCTCATAATCACAAAAATATACATTTATAAAAGTCCACATGATCACTGGGTGCGGCCCAACACTGGATTATTAACACCTGGCTGGACGGAGCCACACCTCCTGAGTCTGGTTTGGCCTTTGTAAAACGGGTGAAGCAGGAGGAACTGATGGTGCTACGTCAAGCCTGGGTTTATCTCTGATCCTGGATTTATCTCTGATCCTGGATTGTATTTCTGAATCCTACTTTTGAAACACCTTTGGATTTCTTGTTATTAATGTGTCCGTCTGTGTCGTCCAACAGGATCTCAGTGATCTGATTGGCTGTGGGGTTTCTGGGCGGAGCGGAGTGGAGCTCCACACTGACTCCACCGTCCAGGTCAAACCTGATTGGAGGTTCCACACTCTGACACGCCCCTTACTGCATCCCACTTGCCCACAGGTAACATAGGGGGTTTGGCTCCACCTGACACCTGAGGGTTTCTTCATTATTCAACAATGTAGACCCCACTGTCTCTGTCCCCAGGGTGTCTCACCTGTGGTCCTGTCTGTCTCTGAGGTTCTGGACTGCAGGTAATCCATCTGTCCTGCAGGCTCTGTCCCCCCAGTGGTGGTCAGAGGAACTGCAGCTGCTTTATGTGATCAATAAATCTGTTTCAGATCAGAGCTGGTCAGTTTTCAGGGTCTGGTGTCGGAGAGGGTCCCCATCACAGACAGGGGCTCACACCCAGGTAACGCACACTCAGGTAACGCACACTCTGGTAACGCACACCCAGGTAACGCACACTCTGGTAACACACACTCTGGTAACACACACTCTGGTAACGCACTCAGGTAACGCACACTTAAGGCTGGATTATGGTTCCGCGTTAAACCAACCCAGAGCACACGCCGCTGCCGTGACTCGAACACTCCATTTCGCCGTGGTGCAATTTCCTGAACTTTTTCTGAATGGTTTATCTGACTTTTTCCGGTCACAGTGAATCAAAGAGATAAGGACAACTATTGTGCAAAAAACCAAAACAAAAAAAAAATCACACATACACGAAGAAAAGAGCGCTGAAAGTTCACGACTGCTTCACGAACCGGAACCGGAAATGCGTTGGTTCCAAGCAAACCAATCACAGCCCTCTCGGTCTGCAACCTATTGACACGTAGTTACAATTTGTGGGGTGTGCGACGCGGCGCAACCTGCGGCGCAGGCTCGGCGTCGATTGTTGCAGAACCATTATCTAGCCTTTAGGTAACACACTCAGGTAGCGCACACCCAGGTAACACACTCAGGTAACACAAACTCTGGTAACACACACCCAGGTAACACACTCAGGTAACACAAACTCTGGTAACACACTCAGGTAACGCACACTCAGGTAACACACCCAGGTAACGCACACCCAGGTAACACACTCAGGTAACACAAACTCAGGTAACGCACACTCAGGTAACGCACACTCAGGTAACACACTCAGGTAACGCACACCCAGGTAACACACTCAGGTAACGCACACTCGGGTAACACACTCAGGTAACACACACTGGGGTAACACACACTTTGGTAACACACTCAGGTAACACACACTGGGGTAACACACACTCGGGTAACACACTCAGGTAACACACACCCAGGTAAAGCACTCAGGTAACACGCTCGGGTAACGGACACTCTGAATCATCTTCCACAACGTGCTGAGTGGGTGCTTTCTTTTTTCAGGTGTGCGTCTTACCATGTGTGACCAAACTGGGAAGAGTCTTCAGGTTTACCTGAGCCTTAGACACACCCCCTGCCTCCCTGGCCTGTTGCCCGGCAACACCCTTCTGCTGTCTGCTTTCCAGAGGAGGTTGTCTAGGTAACTGAAGTCATTTATTCTTTACCTTCTGGCAGGTCATATTATTATTTTATCTGGACAGGTGAGAGACAGGTGCCTGATGGTGTGTGTGTGTGTGTGTGTGTGTGTGTGTGTGTGTGTGTGTGTGTGTGTGTGTGTGTGTGTGTGTGTGTGTGTGTGTGTGTGTGTGTGTGTGTGTGTGTGTGTGTGTGTGTGTTCCAGGTCAGGGGGGGTGTACTGCTCCTACCTACCCGTCAGCTGCATCACTGTGACGTCACTGGGAGACCTGAGGTAGACCACACCCCCAACCTTCACCTCCATTGCAGAGTCAGTCATGTTCTTGACGTGGTTCTGTCTTCCCTCAGCTCTGCCCCACCTCCACCAGCTCCCATCATGCACCTGGGCCAGGAGGCGCTGGGCAGTGAACACAGGTGCATGCTGGGTAAGGTCAGAGGTCATGTGGTGTGTTTCCTGTTCCTGCAGCTGCAGTGGAGCTGCGCAACCTGTGGAAGCCTCTACACACAGGTACTAGGTCGAGGTCAAGGTTTACTTTATTATTATTATTATTATTATTATTATTACTTTATATACGGGAGAAATCGGTCTCGGAGTAGAGGCCACACTGCTGCAGTACAGACAGACACAGACGGCACATTAACAACATCAACAACACCATCAACATTAACAGAGGCATGTGCAGCACTTGCAACAGCACTGTATAAATCAACAAACTAGTGCAAATTGTTAAAAGACGATGCTAGCATCATCAGTCTTTTTAACTTTACTGTACAAGATCGCATCATCAGTCGTTAACCAATCCACGTGGGCCAGCTTCTCTCAGCCTCCTATCTATCTCTCCAACCACCCGAGGGAGCTTATTGATAAGTTTGATTGATTGTGGAATGAAGGAGAGCTTATACCTATTGTACTTACACAGGGGGAGCCTGTATCTCCTGCCAGAGCTCATCAGCTCATACTCATGGTTCAGCACATGGGATGGGTCAGACAGGATCTTGTTGGCCTGCCGAATGGTGGATTGTTCAAAGATTTCTTGGAGGGTCATGGGGGGGGGGCATTCCCATGATCTTCCCTGCTGTTTTGACCAGGCTAACTATGGGATTTTGATTTGACTGTTAGGTTCCCAAACCAGCTGGTGATGCCTATGTCTATCGTCGCTCTATAAAAAATCAGCATGATGTTTTTGCAGACCCCAAACACTCTTAGCCTATGTAAAAAATGGAGGAGCTGGTGGATCCTAACACAGACATTTGTCACTTGACTACACTACACTGTCATTTCCCTACACTAGTACCACACACAGGTAACACACACAGGTACTACACTAATACCAAACCCTGAGGAGATAATCATCTAGATTCTAGATAATCATCTAGATTCTAGATGATTATCTATATAACCCGAACCGAGATGATGGTGATATTGTACAGAAGTGTTCGTCTCCATCTAAACATGTTGTTGGGGTCCCGTCAGTTGCCAGAGGTGTCGGGTTTCGTCCTCGTCTCGGGTCAGACTCTGTTAAGGTTGATGTTTGTGTTTCAGGTCTGCAGTTCTCGGTGTGGATCCTCCTCAGCTATTTTTCAGTCCAAATTAAAGTAAGAAGTGTCAAACTAATCAATAACATCATTGATCTAGACTTGTTCCCATCAGTCTCAGTTTACTTAAATACGTTTTTGTCTGTTAATCAATATTGTATATAAAATATATCACATCAACTTTAGTTATTGATAAAACTAAAGGATTTTAACTCCATCTTTGTTTTGATCAGGATTGTAAATCTTATTTATTGATCAGGCTGGTGGTTGACGACGGCACAGGCGAGGCCCACGTTTTGTTTACAGGTGCTCTGGTTCGTTCTGTGCTGGGATTGGCTGACTCCCAGTGGGAGGGGCTACAGAGAGCGCTTCGACCCAAAGGTGTCATCAGAGTCTTTCCTCGGGGGCGGAGCCTGGTCAGTACCTGGCAGGTGTGTCTCCTCACCTGTCCGTCCGTCCGTCAGCTGCTGATGTTCCCCTGTGTGTGTCTCAGGTGTGTGACGGTGACTCTGACGACCCGCTCCTCCAGTTCCTGCTGTGTGTGTGCAGCAATGATGTTGTGTGTCGTCCCATCTCCTTCACCTGCAGGAAACGGACCAATCAGAGATCAGAGGGTAGAAACCGCACACACACACACACACACACACACACACACACACACACACACACACACACACACACACATTAACACTATGACAACATTAACTCAGCCCTGGATGATTGTGTGTGTTTCAGAGGTGAGGCGTTTCAGTCGAGGAGACAGAGACTTCCTGACCAGACTGACTCGTCCTCTGCAGCTCACCTGTGTTCACCTGAACTCTGACCTCACCTGCTCATGACTCACTGTGATCAATAAATGCTGTTACCGATTCAATTCAATTTTATTCATATAGCGTCTATTACAACAGAAGTTGTCTCTAGAATCTTTCCAGAGACCAGAACATAAACCCCCGAGCAATTATTACATAAACACTGGCAGGTAAAAACTCCCCTAGTGGGAGAAAAACCTTAAGCCAAACAGTGGCAAGAAAAACTCCCGTTTAGGAGGGAAGAAACCTGGACCAGGACCTGGATCATAAGGGGGAACCTCCTGCTGAAGACCAGCTAGACAGAGCAGGAAAAGAGAGAACAGACAGAGAGAATGAATAACAGAGAAAGGAGAGACACAGACACAATGGCTAACTGGTGCACTACAGCGATGACTGTATAAACAGATGACCGATCAATAAGTGTGTAAAGATTCCGCTGGTGTCCCCACATGTTGAATTATTAATGTAATGGTGATAAAATTCCTGTTAATGCTGATTTAACAAAGGCAAGGCTTGGATTCATGATATTCTAACAGTAAAAAAAACAAACTAATATCATAATCCATCGCTTTGTAAAGAATGTTTAATCGTTGTTTTGCTCACCGATCGGGTTTTGATTGGTTGTGCCTGCACTTACCGTTAGAGGGGAGACGCGCTGTTTTTTTTTATTCAGCCAATACAGAACTGGACGCTGAATGACAAGCATCGTGTCTGTGTGTCTGTTTCACATTTCCCCCTTTACAGGTAAGAAATTGTGATTGTTTAGCACTTTGCACTGTTTTATATGCTTTCTATTTGTAAGAATACAAGCAACAGTTGATATATTTGTAGTGACTTTGAGAATGAGTTTGAGAGTGAGATTGTATTTACCGCAGACTTTTGCTGGTTCCGCGTGCCTGCGCGCGTGTGTGTGGCATGTGGAAGAGATTTGCCGTTAGACATTGTTTTCTCCTGTATTGAAAAAATGTGATGTTTCAGAAATCTATGTTTGGAAAAAATGCAATACAGAACTGGACACTGAATGACGAGCATCGTGTCTGTGAAGAAAACTCAAATATCCTATCTAGAATATTAGAATATTCTGGGAATCTTAATCTTAAACTGTAAGCCATAATCAGCAATATTAAAATAATAAAACACTTGCTGCAATATTTCATTTGATTTGTAATGAATCCAGAATATATGACATTTTTGTTTTTTTAATTGCATTACAGAAAATAAAAAACTTTATCACAATATTCTAATTTCCTGAGACAGTCCTGTATGTAATTTCTATATTACAGCTGAAATATAATTACCTGTACATAATACACTGAAAACACAAAAGTGAAATAAAGCTCATGTATTTTTGGTTTATATACACATTGATTGTCTTCAAGTGAAACATTTACATTTTCTTTTAATTTGTCATTTTCACTCATGTAGCTCTCTGACATTCATGACTGATGACACAGACGCATGTTTCTGTGCTGATGCTGCTGATGGACATCGTTCCTCCCCCGTTAGTGTCTCCTCCCCCGAGACACTGACATCTTAGTTACACGTTTTTCAGGACGCGTAACTGAACCCCGTCCTGTTCCTCTTTAGGAAATACATTTTCTATCCCATACACACACACACACAAACTGCATTTGTGAATAAATGCAGCTCTTTTGAAAGACGTTACTTTTCCACGTCTCAGTGGATGTGACGTCGTTGGTTGATCTGTAGTCACCAACATCTGGTTCCAGCTGTTAGTGTCCTCATCAATACCATGTATTTGTACTACAACACTACTCAATCAGTACTACTGCAGCACATCAGGGGCCTCATGTAGAAAGGGTGTGTGGATTTCAACGTGAATCCGTGTCTGGAATTCTTGTGTACGGAAAAAAAAAATCTGATTCTCAAAACTGTGCGTACGCCCAAATCCACGCAGGTTTCTTTGAACATCACAATCAGCGTGGATTTGAGTGCACATGCGGGAGCACAAGACTCCTCCCTGTCTCTTCCCTCAATAGATATATTTGAATATGATAATGAAGATAATTATCCATTAAAAAACACTCATCTTAACAAGAAATTTGCAAAAACAGGTAAAACAAATTAAAAAAACATCGGCTGTGAGCTGGAGATAGTCCTGTCCAAAGTTGAGGGCTGGAAAAAATAATTTATTTGGGGGCATTTCTTCCGATTTAAGCCGCATTGCATTGCATTATGGGTATTGTTGTTCTTTGCTTTGTGTTGCGTTCTGTGAAGAGTTGTGGTTTTATTATGATCCTAAGGGTTTGTGAATGTTTATGGGCAGCGTCAGTGCATCATTACACCCTGCTTTTCTTGTTTGTATTTTAAAGGTATTGTGACATCATTTTTAACATGCTTTTAACACTATTAAAAGTCTTGGCCAACATCCCTCAAATGTGTCTAAAAGAGTGTAACAAGAAAAAATTCACTCTAGTACTCCATTCCTGGCTTTTTATTACAGTGTTTTTTTGCGCCGTGAAAAACGGGTCCTTTTCCCCCTTTCCTGTCAATCATTGCGCCGCTCTTCTTCCCAACCTCCTCCTCCTCCTCCTGCTACACGCTTCTGCCGGCGTCTCCACACACACGCGCGCACACCGAACCACACACACAGCCCAGACAGGGCGACTACAGCCCGGGGATGAAGTCCGTGGGACCAGAGAACTCGACTGGAAGTGGAGTCCTCTGGTCCCGGTCACGGACTTCTAACAGCGGCGTCGGAGAGTTAAGCCGGGAGCGACAGGCGAAGCATGCACGGAAAAGCAGCAGGGCGAGCAGTCCACAGCAAACAATGATAAAAATAAAGGCATGTAAATAAAGTGTCCCCTTATCTTAAGTCCAGTCAGTGGCCGCGGGTCTTCTTAGCAGTTCTCCTCCCGGTGATGAAAACAAAAACAGCTCCGTGTTAAGCCTGATTTATGGTTCCGCGTTAAATCGATGCAGAGCCTACGCCGTAGGGTTCAGCGTACGGTGCGCGTCGCCGCGTAACCCTACGCCGTAGGCTCTGCGTCGGTGTAACGCGGGACCATAAATCAGCCTTTATGGTGCGCTGGAGAGGAGAGGAGGCAGGGAGCTGGGTGGAGGGGGCGGTGATTTAGCAGGGTACGACGTCACGGTCTGCCACCAAACCAGATGAGCCGTTTTTGCATAGTTATGCGGAAAATCCCAGAAAGCACACAATACACTGAATGTTAAAAGTTCGTTGTTTTTTGGGTGTAATTGATGTCAAGACACCCAACAAAACACAAAAAATCAAGAAAAATGTGTTTTTCATGTCACAATACCTTTAAGAACCAACCCCAGAACTTAAATTGGTGGGACGAAAAACGGCTCCTCGTTCCGTTTTATTGTCACGTGTATTATATACTGACTGATTAAGACCAATGTACACATTTATTGAGTTTTACACAATGTGGATGTCGGCGATCACCTCTCCCATAAGTATAACAATGTGAACAATATACATTTATATTTAAAGCATGAAGCATTACGATCTGATTCCTCTGCTGCAGAAATAAAGACAACTTGTGCCAACGGGATTATCGTGGTGCAAACGTGACAAATAAAGAGCAAAGTTGCTGTAACTCGGAGTGTTGCATCCACAGGAGAAGAAACCGGTCTAGATCCCGATCCATCACCGGAGAAACACTTTCTGGATCCTGCAGCACCTGCAGCGGACTCAATATCAGACTCTGAAAGTTTCCTAAACATTCAATAAAAACTTTATTCATCATTGCTGAATCACATCAGTTCGTACAGTTATGGGATGTTTTAGGATCTGGCTTTAATCTCCAGTGCTCGTCCCATACGGTCGTCATGGCGACTGAGAGATGTCCGACCTGTCAGCAGCTCCAGCTGAAAGCATCATCTTGGTCTGAACCGGAGCAGCTGGTCCAAGGCTGCGATTGGGATTTGCGGGTTCCATCGTTGAGCTCTTGCCTTTAGTTGTTTGTTCAGATCATGTGGTTGATTGTGAGATTGTCGCAGCTTCATTCGTGTGTAACTTATCTGGTGATGTGGGGACTGTCGTGTCCTTCATGTGGTCGTGAACGTATTGTTGACGTTACGTTTCCTCATATTCTGCACTTCACTGCATCACCAGTGAGTTTCGGCAACGGACAAAACCTCAGAAAAGTGTGTACGCCAGCCTTGGTGTGTGTGTGAAGGACCGCAACTTTCTACGTTCAAATCAATTTTTGTATATCCGACCGTGAGCGTAGAAAGTGGCGTACGCACGTTTTTTGTGGACTTTTGTTTCCAATTGTTTCCAACATGAGGCTCCTGTGGAAACAACATGAGGCTCCTGATCCGGGACCAGGACCGCTGCCAGTCCTGCACCAGGGTTCTGGACCAGGTTCAGACGTGCTCACAGTCCCAGATCAGGATTAGACCGGTTCAGATGGTTGAGCTGGAAGCAGGAAGCAGGTTCAGCAGCAGCTGCTCCATCCAGAACCAGGACCTGGACCAGGACCAGGACCTGGACCAGGACCAGGACCAAAGCTCAGTTAGAGGGGACCAGAATACGTCCTGGAAAACAGAGAAAGAGAGTGAAATACACCACAATACTGAAACGGGTTCTGGTTGAACTGGTTCTGGACTGTGTTCTGGTCTGAGCTGGTTCTGGACTGTGTTCTGGTCTGAACTGGTTCTGGACTGTGTTCTGGTCTGAACTGGTTCTGGACTGTGTTCTGGTCTGAGCTGGTTCTGGGCTGCGTTCTGACCTCGGGCCTTCCTCTTGTAGTAGATGAATCCAGCCAGAGACAAAACCAGACCCAGGATCAGTCCTGAAGCTCCGATGGCGATCTTGTTTCTCTCGGACTCGGGCATGGACGGATCTGAGGACACACAGGTGATGAGGACAGATGAGATGAGTGTTTTGCATGAACAAGTACAAATTAACACGTTCATTTGTTTGAGAACGTTGAACTGAACACAACATAATTGCAAAAAAGAACTTGAACGTGAACTTGTTCAGATCTGCAGATCACGAACAGGAATTTGAACTGTTCAGATTATGTGAGTTTCAGCTTCACTGTTTAGGTCCAATTATTAGGGAATACATTTCAGCAGCGGGCGGCGCACACATTTAAAACACACATTTAAAATACTCGACGATAATAGATAATAGAATTACTGAACCTAAGTACTCTAAAGTTGTTATCAAAACTTTACAGGTTAGTGTCCAAAATAGATAACTCAGTCTCTCTTCTGACATTTCTTCTTCCGGCTCTCGGTGAAGGCGGACGCTTTTCTGCTCCCTCTCCCTCCCTATCTGCCATGCTGCTGCTTTTTGTCCTGTCTTGTCTTCAGAGCCTCTCTTTTTCACTACTCTGAAATTCTACAATCATGGAATTGATTAACTGGTCTCCCAGCACAATTGACCACATTTTTGCGACGAGAAGTCAGGGGACAAGGGAGCCCTTCTGCCCCGATGGGACTTTTTTTGCCGGATACACAATGGACTCCTATAAACATTGGAGACCGTTGTGTCTGGCGATCCTGTCTGTCGAGGACGTTGAAGATGCCTTCATAATTGGATTTTATGATAGCAGGATTTGTTGTAATTGGAGTGGGGGGATTCCTGGTATATCGACAAACGCGTAATTCGTCGACAGCTGTTTTGGCCCTTTCCGAGCTGCCGGACATGGCTGAAGGGATAAGCTCTGAGACTAACACTCAGACTTTAACGTTGGGAGAGCAAAACCGCAACCTGGATGCGATTCTTGAACAGAACCCCCCCCCCCTTCACATGCAAGTCTTGTGATGATGTTTGTTGCTTTGTGTGCCGAGGTGTTTTTTGCATCTTGACATGACCTTTATGGTTTTGTATACCGGTACGGAGGTTCTGGTCGGAGATTTGTGAGGATTTATCCACATGGATCAACTACAGAATCCCAGTGTGCCCCATGATATGTATATTAGGTCACTTGGGAGATATTCAAATGGAATCTAACCGGATACACCTGGTTCTCACTGCCTTATGTATCGCAAAGAAAACCATTCTAGTGAATTGGAAACAAAAGTCCAGTTTATGTATTAAATTGTTATGTTGTTAGTATATTATATTATTATAGAAATTATTATAGAGATAGATGAATGGATGGATGAATGGGATGCCTGGGTCTGGGGCCCTCTGTTGTCGGGCCCGCGCGGGTGTCGCCCTGTTGGGGGATTCTCTCTCTCCGGGTCCGTCTCCAGTCCCACCCGCTGCCTCCGCGGCGGGGCGCTCCTCTGGTTCTGGACGGCCACTTTTGTGGGCGCGGGTGCGCCTGCCCGCGTCGGCGGTCGGCAGCCTGCCTGTCTTTCCAGGCAGGCTGGCTTCTCGCCGGGTGGGGGTCGTTGGCCTGGAGGGTGAAGGCCTCCTGGCCACATGTCCGGCCCGGACTGGGTGGCCGGGGTTCGCCTGGGTAGCGGTTCACTGACGCGGGATCCCTGGCTGCTTCTTCCCGTAGTCGTGGGAGCCCTGCCCGTGGGTCTCCTCGACTGCCACTGGAGGGGGGGGTGGGGGCTCGCTGGCGGTGAGTTTCCTCCCGCCCTCTTCTCGCCCTCTGTGGGGTTGCTGGTGGCCTGGGTTCCGGGTTCTTCCTTGTCAGCCTCTGGTCTTGCGCGTGGCGAAGTTGCCTCCCCGCCCCCCTCCCCCACTATTTGATAGGATTATTACACACACACACACACACACACACACACACACACACACACACACACACACACACACACACACACACACACACACACAAAGATATATATATTCACATACATACACATAGCCACATAGATATATTTACATACACACATATACATACATTCATACATGCATACATACACACACATAGCCACACATATATATACACGCTCACACACACACACACATACAGCCACTCAGACATGTACATATACACACGGAACATACAAACACATAGCCACATATACATATACACACACATGCATATAAACACACACACACACACACACACACACATAGCCACACAGACATATACATACACACACACATAGACATACACATTGCCTTGTTTACCTGCATGTTTGCTCTGTAATTTTTAGGGTCAGTTAGTCGCGGTAGCTTAGCTCAGATTGTGATTTTTTTTGCTGGATACACAATGGATTACTACAAATATTGGAAACCGTTGTGTTTGGCGATCCTGTCTGTCGAGGACGTTGAAGATGCCTTCATAATTGGATTTATGATAGCAGGATTTCTCTTGATCGGAGAATGGGGATTCCTGGTGTACCGACAAATGCGTAAGTCGTCGACAGCTGTTTTGGCTCTTTCAGAGCTGCCGGACGTGGCTGAAGGGACAAGCAAGGCGATCAACACTCAGACTTTAACGTTGGGGGAGCAAAGCCGTAAGCTGGATGCGATTCTCGAACAGAATCGCAGGCTGGCGGCGGTCTTTGAGCTCATTGGCAAGATGGATAAGACCTTGGAGAAGTTGGAAGCTCGGCTTGGCGGGAATTGATCACAAATTCGTTTCGATTTGATTGGAGTCGCCTAAAGGCAGACGGAAAATTACAGAGTCTGTCTGTTTTGCAATATAATTGTTGATTCTATAATCTGACCTTGACAGGGCGGTTTTGGCCGATCGCTCTGGTCACAATCTTCCTGGTGGAATGTAAACAAGGTGACTCTGCCCCCACTAACCTTCCCCTCTCAGGAACATCTGTGGACTGTTTTCAGAAATGACTGAGCTGACTGATAACATCAAGGACATTGGCTGAGGAGCAGCTCTGAGCGAAGTTCACGGACTTATCGCTACACACACACTTGCTGATAACCACACCTCCCTCAACTCAACGCCTTCCTCGGCCCCCCCTCTTATCAGCCCCCCAAAAGTCTCCGGGTTTTGAGCGCCACAAAGTTGCGGCGATCACTTGGATGTACTGTGCCGGGAAACACCCCCCCCCCCCCCCCCCCAAACCGCCCCCAACCCCCCCACACACCCACACGCAAGTCTTGTGATGATGTCCTGTAATTTTATCTATACAGCTCAAAACCATCACTAAACATGGCAGTCATTTCAAGTGACGGACACTGGCTGATTTATGGTTCCGCGTTACACCAACACAGAGCTTGCGGCGTCTGATACGCAGTGACCCGTACGTACGGTGCGCGTTACCGCGTATCCTACGCCGGAGGCTACGCCGTCGATTTAACGCGGAACCATAAATCAGGCTT
>NC_084606.1:12050638-12275638 GCF_033807715.1 Cololabis saira | reverse complement strand
AGAAACTTGCTTTCTCTGCCTCCTCTGCCAATTCCTTGATGGCCTTCTTCAGGCTGTGATCGGTCCAAATTAAATAATTCAGAGTTAAATTATTTTCCTTCGAGTTGATATGGAAATACTAATTCCGAATTGAGGTTTACATGGAAAACACGTTTGATCGGCTTTTTTCCAATTCCGCTTAAGGTCTGGGGGTTGGTAGGGTTCTGATTGGATAGGGGGCGGGCTGGAAGTTACCAGAAGAAAAACAAACTTAGCCGCTTAGCCGCTACAACTTTGAAAAGCTCACAATTTTTATGTTTATCACCATCTGTTCTTTTAATTATTTCCAGGTCCTCCAAGCTATTTATTAAATAAACCGTCTCTGCTCTTGACCACCGTTTACTGCGTGCTGCCATCTTGAAACTTTGTTTGGAAAACAAGCCCAGCACGGAATATAAGCGTCATGGAGACAGACAGGCAAGGGAACGAGCAGCGCAGAAGGACCGGAATTAATTTAAAGCGGAATGAGTGTATACATGATCGCAGAATTATTCTATTCGGATTTAAAATCGGAATAAACCAGCCACTTACTTCGGAATTAAGTTTAATTTAGAATGGCCATTTTCATTCGGAATTAGGTGTTTACATGGTAATTTTTACTAATTTTAAATTGGATTTAATTTTAATTCTGAATTAAAGAGGAATTAAACTTCCCACAATATGAACTCAATATTGGTTGTTTTTATTCCAGTGTCGGCAGCGGTTGACCTGGACCTGGACCAGGACCAGAACCAGGACCTGGACCTGGACCAGGACCTGGACCT
This sequence comes from Cololabis saira, assembly GCF_033807715.1. Lineage (NCBI taxonomy): Eukaryota > Metazoa > Chordata > Actinopteri > Beloniformes > Belonidae > Cololabis > Cololabis saira. The sequence continues at coordinate 12,274,835 of NC_084606.1, read as the reverse complement.
GGACCAGGACCAGGACTCTGACTCACCGGGGCGTGTACTCCAGGTGGGAGTGGTACTGGTAGTACCAGTCTCCGTCTGCCAGCTCATCAGTGTAGCTGACGGAGGTTTTGACCTCCTGTCCGTCTCTGAACCAGGTCATCTTGATGTTCTTGGGGTAGAAGTCGTAGGCGCTGCAGACCAGCATGGCGGGGTGCTGGCCAGGAGGGGGCGCCGTGGAGCGCAGCTTGACCTTCGGCTCCACTGAAACACAGAAACATGTCTGTTGGTGTCATCCTGCTTAACCGAGGTTCATGCAGGTCAGTCAGGGTTGGTGTGATGCTCATGTGTGACCACTAGATGGAGCTCGGGATCCACCAGTCTGGTCCTGAACAGGGACCTCGTCAGACTCCATGTTCACTTTTATGGCGCTTTTCCACTAGTACCTACTCAGCCCGACTCGACTCGCCTGGGTTTGGTTCTTTCCCACTAGGGGTCTAACGTGCCGAGTAGATAGTTTATTTGTAACTATTCTGCTGAGGTTCTAAGCGGCTGAGTCGACTGTATCTGAGGTCATCACACTACAGGCCACCGATTGATCAAGGGGTTGGAGTCAGATGTCTGAATCAGGAGGTGGAAAACTTATGCATAAGTTGAGAGCAGCAAGAGAGAGAGGAGACATTGCTTTCCTCAGACGTGATAAACAGGTAATCCACCCTCGCAGCAGCACTCCCAAGCCGGATATAGATACTTAATGCATGACTGATCAGGGTTTCATGCTTAGCTCTCTATCTCACACTCATGGCTGAAACTTCTAGAAAAACTATTAAATTACCGAAAAAAGGATTTAAATTTGGCCATTTGAACATTTGTAGTTTGAGAAACAAGGTTAATGAACTAGGTCTCATCTTACAAGAGAACAATATTCCTATAATGGCTGTTACAGAAACACATTTAGATAGCACAATAAATGATTCAGAAGTTGAAATAGATGGTTATAATTTATTCAGACTAGATTACGACAGATTTGGCAGTGGTACTGCTTTCTTTCTTAAAGAGAATATTCCAGTTAAAATCAGGAAAGATCTGGGAATGAATGGTTTAGAAGCCTTATGGCTTCAACTTCCCATACCGCATCACAAACCAATATTGACAGGCTGTTGTTATAGGCCACCGTGTTCAAATGCTGAGTATTTAAACAATATATGCAACATGCTGCAGAATGTAACGGATAAAAATCAAGAAGTATTCTTTGCTGGGGATATGAATATTAACTGGTTCTCAAATAACTGCAGTTTGAAAAAGAGGTTGAGTGATGCAGCCGCTGTGTGTAACTTATCACAGATCATAAATGTACCGACAAGAATCAAAATGAACAGTGATAAAACCTCGTCATCAACCTGTATTGATCACTTCTTTAAAGTTCCAAAATCGGGACCTAAGATCATATTTAGAAGAATGTATAAAACATTCTCTGAGAAGGATTTTATAGAAGACCTAGAAAATGTGAATTGGAAAATTGTTCTGGATTGTTCACATGCAGAGGCTGCTCTATTCACTTTTATGGAGTTATTTTCTGCTGTCTGTGATAAACATGCTCCAATCAAGAAGTTGTCTGTAAAATCAGTTAAAGCCCCCTGGATTAACAATGAATTGAGATGCTGGATTAAACAGAGAGATTTACTGAAAAAATCTGCTATTGCATTGAGTAATGTAGACGAGTGGCAAGCTTACCGATCACTTAGAAACAAAATCACTAAAATGAACAGACAAAAGAAAAAACAATACTATATATCCAAGTTTGTAGTGTGCAAGAATGACTAAACCATTTGATATAGCAAATTATTTTAATAATTATTTTAATAACAAAGTAAATATAATAAGAAACCATATGGTGCGGCAAGCTTTCTGATTCCATTATTAAAAAAGAAATACATATGAATAAAAAGTGCATCTTTCAATTCAAAATGATCAACAGGGGAGAGCTTGAAAAACTGATTCTAACAATTACATGTAACAAACCCTCTGGTATTGACAATTTAGATGGAAGACTACTACAGCTAGGAGCTGGAAGTGTGGTTGAGCCCATATTTCATATATTCAATCTATGTTTTCATGAGTGTGTTTTTCCTCAGTTATGGAAGATAGCAAAAGTAACTCCATTACTTAAAAACAGCAGAGAGCCGTTTTCAGGACCCAACAGCAGGCCAATTAGCATTCTACCTGTCTTGGGCAAACTTTTTGAGGGAATAATATATAAGCAGATTCAGCAGTATTTTGAAAAAAACAGCATCAACTCTGATCTTCAAAATGCTTATAAAGCAGGATGTTCCACCTGTACAGCTCTAACATCTCTTACTGATGACTGGTTAAAAAGAATTGACGGAGCTGTACTGTTAGACTTCAGTGCAGCTTTTGACATTATAGATCATGAGTTATTACTTATGAAACTATTGGCTTACAGGTTTAAAGATTCGGTTGTTGATTTTATGAGAAGTTACTTGTCAAACAGAAAACAATGCGTAATGTTTAATGGTTCTCTTTCAAACACTGTAACACTGGAAAGTGGTATTCCACAAGGGAGTTGCCTTGGACCTCTACTCCATTCCATCTTTGTTAACGACATGCCATATGTACTTAAAAATGCGAGTATGGTGATCTACGCGGATGATACCACGATGTATGTCTCCGCAGAAAGTATTGAATCTGTTAACAAGTCGCTACAACAAGAGTTGATGCTGGTTTCTAACTGGGTAGTAAAGAACAAACTAAAACTAAATGTCCTGAAAACTAAATGTCTTGTTCTTGGTTCTAAACATGCCCTGAGGTCTGATCCTAAGCTGAGTCTTTCTGTGCAAGGTGTTTCCATTGAACAGGTCAAAAAAGCCAAACTGTTGGGAGAGACTGTTGATGAAACATTATCTTGGTCTTCTCATATTAATAATATTGTGTCTAAAATGAATAGTAACATCTCTAATATTAGAAGAAGCACCTATCTGCTGAATTAAACAACTGTCAAATTATTAATTCAATCTCTAGTCTTGTCTCATCTTGACTACTGCTCAACAGTTTGGTCCTGTGCCTCCAAACAAGCACTTGTAAAACTCCAGCTCACTCAGAACAGAGCTGCACGCCTTGCTCTCGGCTGCTCTATCCGAAGCAATGTTGAGAGTATGCATGCTGAGCTCTTGGATGATGGTGGAGGATCGACTAGCATGCAGCCTTATTCTGTTTTTAAAAAACATCTGTATATTACGCAAACCTGGTTTCTTGTTTATGCAGCTTCTACCGACAAATAATAGACACAACTATGATACCAGACTGGCCCTAGGTAATCACTTTTCTCTGCTTATGCCCAGAACTAATGCATTGAAAAAAACAGTAATGTATAGAGCAGTCGCACCCTGGAACCATCTCCCCCCATGTCTAGTTGCAATAATCAAGGCATCAAATTTTAAAAGGAGACTGAACCAGGCTGTGGTTCAGAAGGAAGTTATGATCGGTCTTAGGTATATACTGTGATTATTGTGCAAATTGTAAGTATATTATACATTGAATAGTAAATATATTTGAAATTACTGTAGGCTATGCGTATATATAGTATAGTAGTATAAGTATATAGTATATTATATATTAAATAGTAAATATATTTTAAATTGTAAGTATATTAGAAATTGGATATCATATCATAGATAGATAGATAGATAGATAGATAGAACTTTATTCATCCCCAGAGGGAAATTCAACCGTCCAGCAGCTCATCAAAACGTAAACATAAAAAATCAACCACACAATAAAAACACATTCATAATATTAAAATAAATATGAAATATAAGGTTTTTAAAACAAATATCAAGTAAAGTGCAAACTAAAATATAGTCCAGTTGTGGCAGAGGTGAGTGTGTGAGACTGAGTTCAGGACGAGTTAAACAGTCTTATGGCTGTGGGGACGAAGGATCTCCTGAACCGCTCCGTTCTGCAGCGCAGTGAGAGGAGCCGACCGCTGCAGCTCCTGCTCCTCTGTTGCTCCAGGAGGCTGTGGAGAGGGTGTCTGCTATTGTTCATTATAGCACTCAGTTTGTTAAGTGTGCCCCTCTCCACCACAGATCTTAGCGGGTCCAGACTCCTGCCCAACACTGAGCCCGCTTTTTTCACCAGTCTGTCCAGTCGCTTGGTGTTTTTTATTGCAAGGCTGCCCCCCCAACACACAGCAGCAAAAAAGAGAGCACTGGCCACCACTGTGTGGTAGAACATGGTCATCATCTCCACACAGACATCAAAAGACCTCAGTGTGCGCAGGAATCATACGCTGTGGACTGATTGTATACTATAAATTTATATGCTATGGAGTGCAACTGCTGATTTGAAAGAGCTGCAACTATTAGCTATTGTTGAAAAGCTGCAGTTGAATGGATGTTGGGATGTTTCCTATGTAAAACCTTGGGGTTTTGTCGTTGCAAACTATTTTTGTTAATAAGTGGATACAGATCTGGTGATAGTAGCAAATATTGTTACTTAAGATGTTGATGTTTTTGGTTGGTTATTTAATCTTTTATTTTGTTTTTGTTTTAATTTATTATTTTAGAAATTCTGGTGAATGTTTTCACCCTTTTTGATTTGTGATTATTGTAATCTTTTGTATGTCTTTGTGTGGACCCCAGGAAGAATAGTCTTCACATGGTGAAGACTAATGGGGGATCCTTATCAAATAAACAAATAAACAAACATCTGCTTCTCAGAAGCTGCAGATGTTTGTCTGTAAATCACCTGCAGGGATACAGGTGAGTAAGGTGATGAAGAGGAGGACCTTCATCTTCATGCTCCTGTTACCGTGACCCTTAACCCCACCATAAATCAATCGATGACCTGAAGTATTGATCAATGTGGCAGAATAACCTCAGAAATGTTTCTGATCTACAGGAAACTTCGTATTTATTAAACCTGAATTTAACCTGAATTTATCCAGAAAACAAACAAGTAAACATTTATCCCCATTTTCAGCTGGTTCAAATGTTTATTTTTAACTTTAGTATTAAAACAGCATCTTTAACTAAAAAAGTACTTTATTAGAATATTGACTGAAATAAATTGCAGATGTTTGTAATTTTCATGTTTGTAAGTTGTTTCTAAAAGTGTTTGGTAGATTTTATACTTTAATAAACTCCAGTCTGATTAAATGCACAAATGTTGTTTATGACTGACTTTAACTGTCAGGTTTTAATTCAAATAAAAAAGTTGACGTTTGTAACAACTGATCTGTAGTTTTACACAACATGAAGGAGATGTAGAGACTCACCTGATTTATCCAGAATGTTGCTGTAGTTCATATCAATGTTGTGAACACAGACGCTCTCCTTCTGAGCCCTCCAGCTGCTCATTTGCGCAGCATCCTTGTTGAAGTAGTCCGCCTGCTTCACTCCAAACTCCGTGTAGCCAACAAACTTCCCAGAACTGCTGGTGAACCTGAGGAACTCCACCTTGTCGTAATACATGGAGAGGATGAACTCGATGTCCTCCAGTTTACTGGAGTTAAACTCACAGTTCCGTAAAAAATGATGCACCATTGCATCTGAAAGAGAAGACAACCAGACTGATCACTGTATTGATCTCTGATTAATGATCAGTCTCTGACATGATAATTGATAAACAGTCATATTGTAAAACAGTTTTAAAAATATTGATCTCTGATCAGATTACTGATATCTGATCTGGCTTTTGGGTGACACCAGATAACTGATTATTGATCAGTGATCAGACCATTGATCAGACTATTGATTAATTACAGAATCACTGATCTTGACAATACTGTAAATCAGTTATTGATTTGTGATCAGTTTGCTTAACTCTATCCTGATTATTGATTTGTAATCAGATTATTGATCAGTGATCAGACCATTGATCAGAGTATCGATGGTACCTGCAGTGCTGATGGTGATGAAGAGGAGGCAGACTCTGATGAAAGTTGAATCCATGTTCTTCTGGTCTCCGACACAAACTGACTGACTGAGACTGAGAGCTGCTCTAAAGACCAGAAACACGTCACATGACCGCAGCATCAGCTGTTACCGGGTAGAACAGAGTCACAGCAGCCTCATCACCTGATCACACACTCAAATACACACACACTCACACATGCACACACACTCATGCGCACGTATACGCTTTCACACACATACACATTAGTCATTAATGTTTCAGACACGTTTCAAAAAAAACATTTGTGTTTCCTGTGATCTGGAAGAAATAAAGATTAAATGATAAAAGTAGAAGAAATAAAGGTTATGACAAAAGTAGAAGAATTTAAGATTAAATTATAAAACTAAAAGATATAAAGATGAAATGATAAAAGTAGAAGAAATACAAATGAAATCACAAAAGTAGAAGAAATAAAGATTAAATGATAAAAGTAGAAGAGATAAAGATGAATGTGAACAAGAATATGAAGCTGTTAGAATCAGACTGTAGCAGGGCGAGTGCTACTGGGGCCGACCGAAGGATGGAGAGACACGGAGTTTCGTGCAGACCCGTTTATTCACAATCACCCAACACACAGTGCAGAAGCACAGCCTCAGACAGCTCCTCCGACATTCCCCTTCTGCTGTCCAGCTCTGCCTTATAAGGCAGGCAGGGTGGAGGCGCGGCAGCCACTCAGGTTGATGGGACACAGGTGCGCGTGTCCCATCAACCTCTCCACCCTGCCACACAGACCAAAAGGTATAAATATAAATAAGAAAAATAAATGGCAATATTATTTAATTAAAACAGCACCAATGAAAAATAAAACTGTATAAAGTTGCTAATTATCATTTTAGGAAAGAAACCTTAAAGATGGACGAAATATAAATAAGTTTTTTTCTTTTTCGTGTTTGTTTGTCTGCTTTCATCACTGAGGCGTCTTCACTGGAAACTTCAAATAAACTTGTTTTATTTTCGTGCACGTTGTTGTTTCTACACTTTGATCCACCTGAATACATCAACCTGATCACTTACAAATACATATTTTGTTGATCTCCTGTTTGAGACTAAACAAGATTAAATATTCAGATTCAGATTCATACAATTTTATTATCCCTTTGGAAGGTTCCCTCGGGGAAACTGACATCTCCATCTCAATCACACAGCACTGTCATATACAAATAAAACACCCCAAAAACCAAACACCCATATAAAGATAAAAAGATAAAAATACAAATTTTAAGAATAAAAATTAAAAGTGCAGTGCCATAAATAGTATTATATGAATAGAAAAGAAATTAGTGTTGTGAAATATTGCACAAAGTTATTGCAGTGTCCTGGTTATTGCACAGTCCAGTTTGTTGTTGGACTGACTGACTGACTGATCCCCCACATTCCCTCTGTCTTTTTGTTGTGCTTCTTGGCCCTCCTCCCGCCCAGTGAGGAGTTGAACAGTTTGATGGCCCGGGGGACGAAGGAGTTCCTCAGTCTGTTGGTCCTACTCTTGGGAAGGAGAAGCCTCTCACTGAACCGGCTTCTCTGGCTGCTGATGACAGCGTGCAGAGGGTGGCTGGCGTTGTCCAGGAAAAATAGGAGTTTGTGGACTGTTCTCCAGAGGGTCCAGCTTAGTGCCGACCACGGATCCAGCGCGCCTGATTATCGTCTCCAACCTGGACAGGTCTGCCTCTGAAGTGCTCCCTCCCCAGCACACCACAGCGTAGGACAGGATGCTGGCGACCTGATAAAACATCCCCAAGAGCTTATTGCAGATGTTGAACGATCTCAGCCTCCTCAGGAAGTACATCCTGCTCTGGGCCTTCTTGTACAGCTGCCTCGTGTTGCTTGTCCAGTCCAGCTTGTTGTCCATCCACAGCCCAAGATATTTATAGGTCTGCAAGACCTCCACCTCCTCTGCTCCTAACAGGACTGGGGCTTCATGTACAAAGAGTGCGTGGATTTCAACGTGAATCCGTGCGTAGAATTCTTGCGTATACAACAAAAAAATTCAGATGTTCAAAACTGTGCATACGCACGTTTCTTTGAACATCACAATCAACGTGGATTTGAGCACAACACTCCGCCCCGTCTTCTCCCTCAAGTAGATATATTTGAATATGATAATAGGATAATAATAGGATAATTATCAATTAAAAACCGCTCATTCTAACAAGGAACTTGCAAAAACAAGTAAAACAAATAAAAAAAACATTGGCTGTGAGCTGGAGACAGTCCTGTCAAAAGTTGAGGCTGGAAAGAATTTATTTGGGGGCATTTCTTCTGATTTAATCTGCATTACATTATGGGTATTGTTGTTCTGTGCTTTGTGTTGCATTCTGTGAAGAGTTGTGGTTTAATTACAGAGCCGGCCCGTGGCATAGGCAGTATAGGCAAATGCTAAGGGCGCCGTCCATCCAGGGGGCGCCACAAATGGGGGAAGAAAAAAATTAACTTCCACTATCCTTAAAACTAGTTGGTATTATGTGTTAATATGAAAATAATGAGCCAACATTAATTTAACTGCATAGCAAAGCCCCCCCCACCGACTAATTAGACTGTACCTGCTACCTGGGGGGAGGGGGGGGCTTGTTTTGATGTGACACAAAGGCAAGCTCGTAAACAAAATATCAAAACGTCCTAAACTCTCTGGCGCCCAGGGGAGGAAAGGAAGAAAAGAAAATTGAAAAAGCCCCTTAGAAAACAACATGGTAGGCATTTTTGAGGAAAAGCACTTTCTCTATTGTTTCTGTATGATTTTTTTGTACTGAATCCATTTCTGCCCTATGCTAAGCTGTCAAAGTTATCGTTTAGTCATAATTATTGATTAATTAGCACAATTATTGATTGGTGATCAGTTTCCTATTTGTCAATAGTAGATATATGATTGTTTGATATCAATGTAAAGGGGACATTCTCAGCTTTTATCTGAGCCCATTGTTGTGTTTTTCTGACAAACATAAAGGTCACATGGCCTCCTTAAACCATAAATTACACACATTTCCATACAATTTTTCGCCTAAACTATCTAGTTAATTTTATCTTTTGGGATCATGAGATATCAACGACCCAAAAGACAACAACCGCAATACCCAATGGACTTTGAGGAGTCAGGAAATGTATGATATGACCATACTTTTTCTTTGTGAGAAGTTATTATAAGGCTTAAAATAGCTGTAACCAGCTCAGTCCCATTCACCACCATTCATTCTTTGGACCAGCATTTTGTAAAGACTACCACATTATTAGTAAGCAATATTCAAAGGCCTGAGTGATTTTCATCAATTTAATTCATCAAAAATTTCACGGAACAATCACATTTTTGTCTTCAGTGCTTTAGGCCTACATATTCATGCAACAGTCACTTGACTTTCGCACTGACAAGATGCAGTGCATGGGTTTGGTTTGCAACCGCATCGGGCTGTCTTGCATCCAGTTGTGCAACCACAGGTCATTAGCTTCCAAGCTGTCTGTGTCAAGGGTTGGGTCAGAAGCTTCGACCCTTTCTTCATCGCTGAGACCACCTGCTGCAACTATGGTTTTGTTTGCTGGTGCCCACAGAATCAGCTGTTGAGAGAGAAAGCGAGCAAGGTCTGCCTTGTTGGCTTCGTGGGCAATGAAGTTTTCCCATTTTGCAGGAAGTGGTACATCTCTGCTTGTCACAGGTCTTCTGATTGCCACTGAGCCTTTCCCTCGCCGTTTCTTTGTTCCCCCTTTGATTGAGTGCTCACAGTAGCAATCAAACAGGACATCAATTTGCTGAAACTGTGTGCCACTTTGAAGAACAGATGTAACAAAGATGTCTGCCAGGTCTCCAAAGGTCTTGGCTTCGTGTGGTTTTCCAATGGAAATAATAAGAGCTTGTACACTGTAGATCTGTGGCTTTGAGGTGACTGGGGCAGGGTATATCACCTGTCAAGATCTTGGAAAATATTGCCTTCGAACCTGAACGAAGCTGCCGATTAACCTCTGCCAAAGACAGAGGTACAACAAACAGTTCATCCATCATTATGTTGTCCAAGTTGACTGTGCATCCTGCTTCGTAGGCTGTGATGAGACGCTGTAGGATGTTCCTGTCTGCCTTGATAGTTTTTGCCTTTCCTGTTTTGATATCGGTCTGCTTCACTTCAAACAGTGAGGAAAAAGTTAGATACTTGTTCTGAGTCAGTTTGTCACTGAAGCTCACACTTCTCTCTTTAGATGGCATCAGCCTCTCCTTGACAAAAGCATTCAACTGATCTTGCCCTTTCTGTGGAGCGTTCAACAGGTCATCTTCAATATCCTGTGTAGCCAAGTCGTGGTTTGCAATGTTTTGCAGTGTCTGGGGCAGGTAAGTGGAAAAGAGACCAAATCTCTGCAAGACAGTGAACAAAGAATCTTCGTCTCTTGAGTCCTGTTTCATTCTGCCTTTTGTGGTTTCATTGTGGATGCAGTCTTCACTTGTTCCCAGGCCCCATGACCACCTTGGTGTTATGGGCAAGATCACTTCTGATGTTGAAAGACAAAGCCCACCGACTGAGAGCTGAAGATGTCTTTGTGATTCCAATAATGCCTCCTCCCTTTTTGCCGATACAGCTAAGCCATTCCTGACTTTGATCTGGGTCCACTTGGTTGAAGCCTTGTGACGAGCGTTTGACCACAAAGTTTCCGGCATCAAACTCCCTCTTGACCTGCTGTGGAAGTTGCTGCATCTCATTCAGGTAGATGGTTCCGCAGCGAGCATAGTTGGTATGATTGTACGGTAGGAAGTAAGGCACCATTTGCTGGAATGCATAAAGGTGCAGGTCCCACATACCCTCTCTCTGAGCACGAATGAACCACAAAAGGATATGGACCATCTGCATGTAGCCCCACCAAAACCTGAAGTTTGGGTTGTCATTGGTTTCAAAGTAGGTGTATTTGACGGCTTCAAACTCTTTGGAAGAGAGTAATGTTACAAACACACATGATTCATCTTTTCAAATTTATTGTTACTGTTACTCACCCCTAATAGAGGAGATGAACACCAGTGTTTCCTCTATATTCATTCAGCAGTGGCGGCCCGCCACTGCTAAATCATAGCCGCCACGCCTGAAATTTGTTTTTTATTATAATTTTTATTTATTTTTTTTGTGGCAAATCGCCGCATCTCTCCACCTTCACAGCACAGCCTGTGTGATGATGAGCGCAACGGCGGGAGGAGGGGAGGGGAGGGAGGGAGTGGAGTGTTTGGGGGATCCCATCGAGTATACATTTTCACGCATTTTGCTTTTAGCCGCGGGCATTAAATTACAGGCTTTTCTCACTCTCTCGTCTCGTCTCTCCTTCTCTGAGACATAAAACAAGCGTACCCAGTCACATACGTCAGTCACGTGCTGTCGTGTGTGCATTATCATTGGCCCCCAACCAGCTGCTGGTGTCGGCACTGCGGTCCGGGACCGCCGCTCACTTCCCCGCTTTAACTTTCCCAAACTCGGCCAGTTTGCGCCATGAGCTCATCCGCGCGGTTGTTACGCGACTCTTTTCAAAGCAAACCGGTTTAGTAAAGACGGGAGGGGATGTTTTCTCCTCGCACGGCTCCGGAGAGCTGATGAGCTGCTCAGCGCGATACGCGCAGCCGAGCATTTAGGCTGATTTATGGTTCCGCGTTACACCAACGCAGAGCCTACGGCGTAATTGCGCGTCACTGTATACCCTACGCCGTAGGCTACGCCGTAGGGTACGGCGTAGTTCTGTGTCGATTTAACGCGGAACCATAATTCAGGCTTTTCTCTTCCAGAGCTGAGAAACTTCACCTAGTGTGGTTAAATGTGGCCACATGAAATCAATTACTATCATCAAAACAAAGTCAAACAAGACTATATGACGTCATATTTCTAACAATAAGTGAAAGTGATACAAAGTAAAGGAGGAGAGGATGAAACGTTGCAGTCCCTACACCTACAATTTAATATAAAGGTGCTCTAAGGGGCCCCTCCTGCTCAGAGCAGCTCATCCTGGTAAAACCTGGTAAGAACGGGTAAAAAACTGTTATGCAAACTTTCATATAGTCTACACAGCCTCGTCTAGCTGATGTTTACATGTTATTTATTTAATGTTATTGTTTTTATTTATTTTTTACATTTTCAACTGGTTAGAGTTGAAGTTGAAGTAACATTTATTTATTGTTCAGGGATAAAAGCCAATAAATAGGTTTTGAAAGTTACATTTGCTGTCAAGTGGTCATTTGTGTACGCCGTACGCAGCCGCCGCCACCCCCCCGGGAAGCATGCCCCCACTGCTGAAAAAATTCCTAGAGGAGACACTGAACACCACCACACATATTTGCACTGGCAACATCCATTCTAGTTAGTTGTCTCGCTAACTCGTTGTCGTGGCAACTCGCCACCTGTTGCTTTACTTGACTGCGGTATTTCAGCAGCCTAACTGCCCACGAATTCCAGCACACATCACCCACAAGATAGAAATAATATGGTGATATTATACATTTTCTGAAACTGTATATGAAAGTGAGTATTGCTGTACTTGTTTTTTATGTCTCTGGTATTCCTAGATGTCACAGAGTTAATACAAATAAAAATAACATAGGCGAAAATGGTGAAAAATTAACATTCTCTGGGGTTTCTGGAGCTCTATTGACCTCCAAGTATGTCAGAAAAGTTCAACTTTAGGTTTGAAAGACAGCTATAAATGTCTCCTTTAAAATGATACCAAACAGTATTATTGGAACTTAGGAATTGCTTGATCTATGAGCCTAAACCAGGATAGGCAACAGTGTTTACAGTCCAATTTACCATATGGAGTTGCCATCTTGAATGTGGGAATATAGAAAACCAGGGGTCTAATTTTTTTGGCATACGGTGGATTCTGGTTTGGGACACATTGATCTTTCAAAAAATGCTGTATGCCATCTTTTCCTCAAAAATGCCTACAGGGTTACATGATTCTGAAGTTACAGCCCAGTCTATTACAATAAGGATGGTGTCATGAGTCATGGCATTATTTGTCTGTTGCAGAATGACGATAACGTTGTTAACTATTAGTATAACATGGTTTGCTAATCAATAAATAGCTATAGTTATAATTGTTAGTTTTGACCTCAGTTAATATTATGGAAGGGCCTAAGCTGTTATGGAAAACAGTAATGTAACTACTCCCACCTTACTTTCCTCAGGGAAATGTGTAAATATTCAATTAAAACTGAATTTATTGCGTCTTCATTATGATTGATCAGACAAAGCATAACGTGTGTAAGGTTTAGCGCCACAGCGGTCAAAAACCTTTTGCCCTTCCGGGCCAAACATCTGTCAAACAAACGTAGCGTAACCACCTTTATACCATCACCACATTCAAAACTCAACTCAAAACTCACCTGTTCAAACTTGCCCACTCACTCTGACCGGACATCATGCACTACTTCTCACCAGTTTGTTTATTTATTGTTGTGTTATTTGTATACTGTCTATTGCTGCTTTTATGGATGTTTTATTGTATTTTTAATTGTATTTCTTGTTTTTATCCTGTAGGTGACCTTGGGTGACATGAAAGGCGCCTCGAAATAAAATGAATTATTATTATTATTATTATTATTAATTATTATTATTATACCTGTGGCTCAGGTAACAACACAGCGCCACCCACAGACACACACACAGTGAACAACAACATATTTGGCTCCTATACACCGGCCCCTAATTGTTAATGGCAGACCGACATAACAATTTCTAAAAATTAACAAAACAAAAGAGCAAAAAATGTTATAACCAAGTTATGACAAAATACAGTGCAGCCAAACAAATCTATGCTCCATGCACCAAACAGAACTTTGTCACTGGTCTTTCAATAATGTTGGCTTTTGTTTGTAGCCTTACAAAATGCAAAAGCCCTTGTTTATCTGTTTTTTTTTGTTTTTTTTTGCGAGCCTCGTCGGACATGCGTCTGGCATTCCTCCGGCTTCATTCTTTTTACCAGAGGCTTCTTCTCTGGGGCCTTCATGCGCCACGGCACCACAGGTGAGTTGACTGCAGCTGTCCCGTAAACCTTCTGGTACTTGGCTGCCTGGATCAGAGAAGTGGCGCTATCCAACCCGGACACAATGAGCTCTCCTCCCAAATTCTGTACCTCGGCTTTCACCTTACTGCAGATGTTGGGCTGATGACAGTATAGAGCGTTTCTCTGCAGGTAGGCCAGCAGATCCTGCTTGCAGGCTGAGCCAGGGCACTGGTCGGCAACAGCGCGAGCCAATTTGTCCATCCTGGAACCCGCCTCTGCAATCTTCTTAGCTGCTTTGATCACATCTGAAGAGTTCTTCAGGGGCCCTTTGCCTCTGGTGAAGTCCGTCATCTCCATCATGATCCTACACATTTGCTTGGCGAGCACAATGGTATCGTTGCCATTGTCATCTCACTTGGCGACCCCAGCATCAAACTTGCACTTCTCCTGTCTGAAGCTCTCCACCTGCTCAGCGATCTTCGCCTTCTCCTCCTGGGGAAGCTGTGCCATGATGGCCCGAGCACTCTGTCTAGCAATAAGTTGCTTATTCTCAGTCTGGACACTGGTCCTGCTGCGAGTATCATAGTACTCCTGTTCAAAGTGAGAGGTGAGAACTTCTGGTTATTGCTGTCCAGATCAGATACCTCCAAACCAGCCAATGAGTAGGCTGGAACAACAGTTTTTTGCCCCATTGTGCTCAACAGGAAGTTGGTTCTTCTGCCTGTGACATTCAGCTTCCGCATTAAATGCTCTGAGCAGAACGTGGCTGAACTACCCGGGTCCAAGATGGCAAAGTTTTTAATGATCTGATTTCCCTTTGCACTTTTAACCTTCACCGGGAGAATGGACAAAGCACAACGGTCCTTACCGACCCCTGTATGTCCACATGTTTCGATTGATGTTGTCTGGCTAGATGCGTCCAACATATCCTGAGCTGGTTGCTTTCTGATGTGAAGCACAGTGGGGTGAGTTTGACCACATACCTTGCATGTTAACCGTCTCTCACACTCACGACTCACATGACCAACGCCTAAACATGCAAAGCAAACCCCCTTTCCTTTCAGAAACTGAATTTTTTCCTTGTGCTTCTTTCCTTTAAACTGTCTGCACTCTTCCAAAGAGTGGCTACGAGCACAGCAAAGGCATCCAGCTCTCTCAGCCTTCCCCGAGTCTGATATCGGTGACCTTTTAACTCCTTCAGGCACTTCCATAGATGTTACTGTGGTGGCAACAACATTTATTATTATTATGTATAGTATATCATATTATTATTAGTATAGGTATCGGATAGGTGAATGGATGAATGAATGGGATGCCTGGGTCTGGGGCCCTCCATTGTCCGGCCCGGACCGGGTGGCTGGGGATTGCCTGGGTCGTGGTCCGCCGCCGCGGGATCTCTGGCCGCCGGGGGTGGGGTTGGGGGGGAGGGCCTTGCTGGCGGTGGGCCCTTGCTGGCGGTGGGTTGCCTCCCTCCTACTTCTTCCCTCTATGGGGTTGCTGGTGGCCTGGGTTCCGGGTTCTTCCCTGTCGGCCCCTGGTCTCGCGGCTGGCGGGGTTGCTCCCCCCCCCTCCCCACTATAGATACACTTCAGGTGGAGCTTTGATAGGATTATTACACACACACACACACACACACACACACACACACACACACACACACACATAGCTACATAGACATATACAAACTCACGCACACATACACATATATACATATTCATACATTCATGCATGCACACATACACACACATAAACACACATATGTTTACACACACACAGACACATTTAGCCACACATACATATACACGCTTATACACACACACATAGACATACACACTGGCTTGTTCACCTGCATGCTTGCTCTGTAGTTTTTGGGGTTAGGTAGCGGTAGCGGTAGCTTAGCTCAGACTGTGATTAGATCTCAAGATTTGGGTCGATCGCTGCTCGTGTTTTGGTCCGCTCCGTATCGGTTTTGTCGGTATTGTGTTTTGTTTGTGGTTTTTGTTGCAGATTTCCAGTGCTCGACGTGTGCCTCCGTGTGTTCCTGCTTCCTGGATTGGCAGTGGATGTCGTCACCCACATCTCCGCAGACTTTTGGAAAGTTCATTGCGTTGTGACATAAAAGGAGGTTACCAGGGAGAATGTAAACAAAAAAGGGGGCGGAGGAAAAGTATTCATGTGCCACTGCGAGACGAAAGTAGTTCACCTGCAAGTATAAATACATAGCCCACCGGTGATTTAAATTCAGAAACTGTTGTCCCGTGAGGATTTTTCAACGGCCCTATTATTTCCTTTACAAACAGGGAGCGACCAACAAACGGAGGGAAGAAAACAAAAAAAAGGACAAATTAAGTTTTGGACTTTCTTCAAGACTAAAGACAAGAAAAGAGGCTGAGGGAGCTGGATGAAAAGGAGGAGGAGAGGGAAAAGAAGAGGGATGACCAGTTATCTAAGTTAATTGACATTTTTGGGAAGATGGTGGACAAAATGTAGTTTTCTTCATAATTTTTTCATTCATAATTTGATGTTCAATTTCTTTTGTTTTCATTTTATATTAGACAAATTACTGCCTGACTTGTTTGTGTTGGATCTAAAACTATCTTGCTAGTATTTACATGTATGCATTTTTGTTAACAAAGGAAATCTTAATTCAAACACTGTACTCAGATTAAAGAAAAGCAAGTCTTGTTTATTCAACACCAGGGCCCTGTACTACGAAGCAAGTTCAACATACCCAGGATATCTTTTATATCTTTTATATCTAAGCGGTCACACGACGGTGGTTATCAACTCGGTATATCAACCCAGGTTTCTCCAATCTGGATATGAGTGCGTGCACATAAAAGGGGCGGTGTTTTCAGCGCATGACCAATCGCAAGCATGGAGAAGTCCGCTGTCAGAGCCGCTTATTTCAGTAGCGAAGAGCAAACAATAATTTTACGGAAATATGATGAGTATAGGCATATAATACAGTTAAAAAGCAACACAGTTGCAGCTGCAAAATGCAGGAAAGACAGCTGGCAAAAGATCGCTGACTGTATAAATGCGTAAGTTCATAGGGATATAAACATATATTTGAATATTCTGGGAATCTTAATCTTAAGCAGTAAACCATGATCAGCAATATTGAAATAATAAAAGGCTTGCAATATTTCAGTTGATTTGTAATGAATCCAGAATGTATGACATTTTTTTGTTTTTGTGTTTGCATTACAGAAAATCACAATATTCTAATTTTCTGAGACAGTCCTGTATATATTGGTTCTATAACTATTGTTGTTGACCGATAACTTGTGCTGATGCTGTACCAAAGAATTGGGTTTTTTTATTTATTTTATTTTATTTTTTATTTTTTCAGGAGGGGGGTATTTAGTATTTTAAAGTGACTTCTCAGAATGTTCGAGGGACCAAATCCCTTTTTTGCTATCCCCTTACAAATGCATCTTCTTTTTGATTTCTTCTTGATTTATTTATTTAATTGGTATTAGTTTTGGATTGACTGTACATCGGATTTTGGGTGATGATTTGTTTTATTTATTCATTGATTGATTTATTTTTTATTTTCTCCTCCACCTCTTTTTTCTTTTTTCCTTTTTTTTCTTGGATCGTTCATACAGGTACTCATCACGGAAAGCAAAGGGGTTTTGGCGGTCCCTGAATACGCGTTCTCTTCGGAGGGATCCTCTCACGATCCGCGCACCGAGCTCCACTGGATTCTCTTCGAAAGGGCATGCCATTTTCCAAGAGAGCTGATTGGTCAGTGGGCGGTGCTTTTATACCCGGCGATCTGTATCTCGAACATAACCTGCTCCGGAGCAGGTTAGCTGTTCAGCATAAGTTACCATGGCGATGTACCCCGGTGAGAAGTGAACCACCGTCGTAGTCCTGAAAACCCAGGGTTAAACCTGAAGTTACCTCGCTAACCCCAAATCCCGCTTCGTAGTACAGGCCCCAGGTCAACTGGGGATTTGTCTAATATAAAATGAAAACAAATGAAATTGAACCTCAAATTATGAATGAAAAAATGATGAAGAAAACAACATTTTGTCCTCCATCTTCCCACAAATGTCAATTAACTTAGATAACTGGTCATCCCTCTTCCTTTCCCTCTCCTCCTCCTTTTCATCCAGCTCCCTCAGCCTCTTTTCTTGTCTTTAGTGTTGAAGAAAGTCCAAAACGTCATTTGTCCTTTTTTTGGTTTTCTTCCCTCCGTTTGAATGAATGAATGAGTGAATGAAAACTTTATTTCGAACATGCTCAAAAAAAAGAAAAGAGAAATATATATATATGTATGTATGTATGTATGTATGTATGTATGTATGTATGTATGTATGTATGTATGTATGTATGTATGTATGTATGTATGTATGTATGTATGTATGTATGTATGTATGTATGTATATATATATATATATATATATATATATATATTTAAACCAAAGAACAATAGTTAAATAATATGTTTGTTGGTCGCTCCTTGTTTGTAAAGGAAATAATAGGGCCATTGAAAAATCATCACGGGACAACAGTTTCTGAATTTAAATCACCAGTGTTCTATGTATTTATATTTACAGGTGAACTTTCTTCTCGCAGTCGCACATGGGGTGCGTCCGAAATCGCATACTTGCACCCTATTTAGTATGCAAAATGAGTATGCAAGATTTTTTAGTGCGTCCGAAACGTTAGAACGTACTAAATAGTGTGCATCATGCATACTCATCTTTTGAGTGTGCATCGATGGACACTACCCGAGCAGAAATTTCCCACAATGCAATGCAGCGGTGTTTGGTTGCTGCGCGCGCACCTTCGGCTGCGCAGAGCAACATGATGGAGGATAAAGCTGCCGATGCCGAGGAAAGTTGCAGAAGCACGCTACAATTCAAATGTGAGTAATTAGGTGTGATTTTGCTTTGGTTTCCATAAGATATTAACCAGATGAGTTCATAATTTATCACATTATCGTGTAGGTAGATGTATTTGCAAAGTTGAATGAGCTACCTACAGGCAGTGATCGCTAGTGTTAATGTTATTTATGGTATAATGTTAACGTTGAGTGAGAGGGGCTAGGGAAACACAACCATGGTATCTAATCAATTTAAGGGGTGATACTTTCCTCTGTTAGTGAAATACTATCACGTGAATTGTTTTGATGTGCCAGGGACGGACGAGAAGACGAGAACCCGGAGCAGCTGATCCGCTGGAGAGCAGCAACAACAGACTGTTCTCAACCGCGGTTGAATTGGTTTGATATTGGATATTGGACATTCAACACCCATAAAACCTGTGATACCACTGATTTTGGTCATATTGCTTGTGAGTGTTCATGGTCATCTAGACTATATATCACAAGAGAGTTATTATTATAAAATCATATATATGGGCTGATTTTTTTTTTTTTTTTTTTTTTTTTTTTTTTTTTTTTACTTTATTTTTAAGAAATTTTACAATATATATGGAACAAGGGGAAAAAAAAGAAAAGGACATTAACAAACGGCACAGATGGGATAATAAAAAGCACAGGGGCAAAGTGGATCAATATAATGTGTACATTTTAAGAGATAGAGCTAGGTCCAGGTCTCAAAGACAATTGTATTTTTATCTTCGTATTTCCACAATCTACTGTATCATTCATATTATAGAGCATAAAGTACTCAAAGCCAAGACAACAAAACACAATCACATAAATAAATGCTAACTGTGTCCTGCTATGGTGAGGAACCATATTCCAAATGAGCTGTCCATTTCCTCCAGTAAGTAGAGAATTTATCCATGCACAAGTTCAAGGAAAAAGTCAGTCTTTCCATGTCATATATTTCTTTCACAATTGTAATCCACTCCTCCTTCGATGGGGGCTCTTTTGATAGCCATCTCCTCGTAATAGCTTTCTTACTGGCCACCAACATTATTTTAATCAAGTATTTATCAGTAACATTGATTGTGGGTGAGATATTACCAAGATAAATTGTACAAAAATCGTGTTCAATCTCAAAGCCTACAACTGATTTAATTTTCTCCACTACATCCCGCCAGTAAGGTTGTATAATCGGACAGTCCCAAAAGACGTGGAAATGGTCCGCTTGGGCATTTCCACATTCTCTCCAGCACCTTCCGTAACTTGGGTGACCTTTATGACGTTCTTTAATTTTGGGAGTAATAAAAAAACGAATCATGTTCTTCCAGGAAAATTCCCTCCAATGACCAGAGCTGGAAGTGCTCATTTGAGTTTTGCAAATATTTAGCCAATCATCTTCTGAAATTGTTATTTTTGCCTCCTTTTCCCAGGTGGATTTAACATAATGAGTGGAATAATCATTGAGGGACTGTAAACAGGAGTAGATTCTAGAAATCAATTTCTGGTTTAACTTAGATTTGTATGCATCAATCATGATGTTAACTAAATCAGAGGTACCTCGCTCTGTTGTTTTTATATCACAGTTAAAATAAGCTCTCACCTGTAGGTACCTGAAGAAGTCTTGGTTTTCCAAGTCATAGTTGTCTTTAAGTTTTTGAAAACAGTCTAGTCTCCCTTTACCAGAAATGAGACAGTACGTTGTAATGCCCTTCCGCAGCCATTGTTTGAAACGCCCATCCAGTTCGGCGGGTTTAAAATCCTTATCATGCGCCACCCATCGTAATATTTTGATATGATTTTCCAGTTTGTTCTTATAACATTCTGCAAACCAAATGTTTAGGGGGGTTTTTGTCCAGATACTTAGGTTTTGTTTATGCATTATGTATAGATTTTTGTCTCCTAGCAAGCTTTGCAGGGGCATGTCTAATTGGCTTAGTTCTAGACTTTTCCATTTAGCATTATAATATGGATTGCACCAATAAGTCAGGTACCTAAGCTGAGCAGATTTATAATAGTTATCTATATTTGGAAGAGAGAGTCCCCCTTTTTCTTTGGACAGTTGCAAAGTTTTGTATCTGATCCTTGGTTTAAGGCCTTTCCATATGAACCCAGATAGCATTCTCTTCCATTCCGTTAATTGCTTTTCAGGTATTTCTATTGGTATTGACAGAAAAAGAAAAAGCAATCGCGGCAAAATATTCATTTTAACTATATCTATTCGATTGTGTAAATCTAGTGGTAATAAACTCCATTTATCCAGGTCTGTCTTTATCTCTTTGGTAATTGGCAAATAGTTAGTTGCATAAATGTTGGATAAATCCTTTGGAATTTTTATTCCCAGATATTTGATAAAGTCATTCTCCCATCTGAAATCGCACAGATTTTTTATTTGTAAAGAAGGTGTATAATTAAACGAGATGATTTGTGTTTTATGAACGTTTAACTTGTAGCCCGAATAGTGACCAAATGTTTTTAAGGATGACATTAATTTGGGTAAACTCAAATCTGGTTGTGAAAGGGTGATCAATATGTCGTCTGCATAAAGGCAGGTCTTGTATTCAGTGCCTCTGAAATAGATTCCTTTTATGTCTCGGTCTTCTCTAATAGCCTGAGCCAGAGGTTCGATAAATAATGCAAACAAAGCCGGACTTAAGGGACATCCCTGCCGGCAGCCTCTTTCAAGTGACACAGGATTAGACAGACTACCGTTTATTTTGATTCTGGCTGAAGGGGAATGATATAATTTTTTTAGGTATGAGATAATTTTAATATCAAAGCCAAATCTTTGTAATGTTAAGTATAGATATTCCCAAATAACTGAATCAAATGCCTTTTCGGCATCAAGGCTGAGGACAATGGATTCACCTTTATCTTTGCTCATTTGCTCCATTAAATGTAAAGTCCGTCTCACATTATCTTGTGTCTGTCTGGTTTTGAGGAACCCAGTCTGGTCTTCATCTATCATGTCCGGAATAATATTTTCTAATCTTTTTGCTATTATTGAAGCAAATAATCTGTAATCCAAGTTCAAAATCGATATCGGTCTATACGAACTGCATTCAGATTTATCTTTGCCCATTTTAGGAATAACTGAGATAATGGCATGTCTCCAAGAAGCTGGTGCCTCACCCCCATTAAGTATGAAGTTAAAGCATTTCAATAATGTTGGTGAAAGTAATTCTCTGAATGTCTTATACCATTCAGCAGAATATCCATCTTCACCGGGCATTTTGCTTGTCTTGAGTCTCGAAATAGCGTTATCCAATTCTTTTTGTGTTATGTCATTCATCATTGTTTTATTCTGTTCTATTCCAATGGATGGTAGATCCAGTGAGTTAAGAAAATCTGTAATACTTAAGGAGTCTACTCCTTTCGGTTGCGCGTACAGATCTTTATAGTAATTTACAAAAGACATTTGTATTTCTTTTAGTTTGTGACAAGTTTTACCAGAATGCGTGTTCTTAATTTTGTGGATGGATCTTTCTTCTTGTTGTCGTCTTATCCTCCAAGCTAACAGTTTTTTAGCTCTCGGTCCATTATCATAGTACTTTTGTTTGATGAACTTTGCTTTCATCTCCTCATATCTATCATATAGTTTATTTAGGTTTTGTTTAATAAGTTTTATCTGATCTAATAATTTGGGATCATTAAGTTCCACGTGTCTCATTTCTAGATTTTTTAGTTCCTGTAATAGGTCTTTTATTTGCTTCTC
Organism: Cololabis saira; assembly: GCF_033807715.1. Taxonomy (NCBI): domain Eukaryota; kingdom Metazoa; phylum Chordata; class Actinopteri; order Beloniformes; family Belonidae; genus Cololabis; species Cololabis saira. The sequence goes on along the minus strand of NC_084606.1, from coordinate 12,252,378 downwards.
TTTTTCCCTCTTTTTAATTGAGGACCACAATATAAGTTTTCCCCTTATTACTGCCTTAGCAGCATCCCATACAGTACCTGGAGACACTTCACCGGTATCATTTTGTTCCAGGTATTCTTTAAATTCCTTATGAATGTATTGATTACATAAGGGGTCATTTAATAAGTTTGTGTTAAGCTTCCAAGTTGTATTTTTAATTTCAGTGTTAAGATGTAGGGACAGATATACACCAGCATGGTCTGAAATATCTTTGACCCCTATTTGGCAGTTTGAGATTCTATGTCTCTCTGAGTGAAACATAAAAAAGTAGTCGATTCTTGAATGAACATTATGGGGATGGGAGAAAAATGTAAATTGTCTTGCTGTTGGGCTTAATTCCCTCCAAACATCCATCATACCTGCTTCGAGGAGAAGTTTCTTAACAGTATCTGTCTCAGAATTAATTCTTTTCGTTACATTAGTGGAGTCAAGCGAGGGTTGTAATTGTACATTCCAATCTCCACCACAAATAAGGACCCCCTCAGCCTCTTGAGCAATCAGATCAAATATTTTCTTCATAAATGTCTTATCATTACCTGGGGGTCTATACACATTTAAAAGTGTTACCTGCTTATGATCAATGTAACCTTTCACTAGAATGTATCTCCCTTCGGTATCCTTTATCTGTTTGGAGATTTGGAACACAACTTTGTTAGAGATTAATATTATAACTCCTCTTTTTTTTCCATGTTTATAGGATGAATAATATGCATTTTTAAAGCCCAAATGTTTAAACTTCTCATGTTCTTTATCATTAAGATGGGTTTCTTGCCAAAAGATAACATGTTGTTTTTCTCTCTTCATCTTAGTGATCAACTTGCTCCTTTTGATAGGATTTTGTAGACCATTAATATTTAATGTAATAATCTTATATTCCTGATTCAGCATTATGACTCTTTAATTTTGATACACACATTTCCCACCTCTATTACTGTAAGCATGTAAATAAAAACCATCTGTGCTGAACATAACAATAAAACAAAAATAACCTCCAACAGTGAAGTAAAATAACAACTTCTGAACAGGGAGGGGAAGCCTCCGAAGGAAGGGCCCCTCCAGATGTGTCCTAACATCATCCAAAAGCGAAATTAGTTCGCTCAAACAACGGTTCGGTGTAGTTCAAGTCACCCCGTGGAACAGTCCGATTGGTATATATATATATATATTTTTTTTTAATGTTTTTAGCTAAGAACTATGGCATTCAACACGTGTACAATCAAAAGGGGGGCGTTACCCGTCACACAGCGCAAAAGAACAACTCCCAACAGTGTCCTGAAATACCTCTCATCATTCCTAGTTTTGCCTCCCTCTCATCGTCACTGATGCGCGCACCTCAGTCCATGCTCTCCTGATGTGTGAGAGCTCGCTGGAATCTCCGGAGCTTCTCTTTAGCTCGCTCGATGTCTGCGCCCCGGCTCCGACGCACCGGGGAGCCGGCGGTCCGCCACGCGCCCTCCGCCAGCTTCACATGAGGCGCCACGGCCGTCCGGGATGCGCTGTCGGGCGCACTTCCCGCGTCGGTTCCCTCGTCAGCTGTTAGTATCCCCCTTTTCAGCATATCCTTCGTCGCTTCATCCGCACTGTTGTATGTGGTGGGTCCTCCATCATAAAAAACTCGGAGTTTAGCGGGTGCAGGTGTTTGAAATCTGAGTCCACGTTCTTTCAGCACTTTTCTCAAAGGCGCATATTCCTTCCTCTTTTTGATGATTTCTGCTGGGTAATCATGATCGAAGTAAATTCTCTTCCCATTTATCTGTATCTCTCTTTTTTTCCATGCGCTGCTGAGCACAAGTTCCTTGGTTTTATACACGAGGAAATATGCGATCATGGATCTCGGGGCTGCTTGCGGTGGTGGTTTTGGTCCGAGTGACCGGTGGCAACGTTGTATTTTGAGGTCAATGTCAGGGAGTTGCAGCTCCGATTTAATGAAATTCTCCAGAAACTGACATGCATCCTTCCCCTCCTCTCCCTCGGGGATCCCGAAGATGCGGAGATTATTTCTGCGGGAGCGCGTCTCTAAATCTGTTAGTTTAGACACAATGCGCTCTTGCTCCTTCAAAGCCTGGAGAAGCGAGTCCCTCGCAGTCACACTCCACTCCTCCACATCGGCCACTCGCGTCTCCATCTCCTCCATCCTTGCCTCCGTGGTTTTGAGTTCTGCCCCGATCTCGCTCAGTTTCTGATTAACTTCTTCTTTAAAGTTTCTGAGCTCTTCTCTCAAGTCTCTTTTGATTGTCTCACAAAATGCGCTCAATTCTTTTTTCATGTCCTCGTGTCCTGCTTTTATGTCAGCGCGGATAGCATCTAAGCTGGCCTGTAGGGCGTCCATGGGAGCAGGCACGTTAGCTGCACCTGAATCAACTTCTCCTGTCGCCATATGTTCGTTTTCCTCAACGTTTGGACTCGTCGCGGTCTTAGCGTTTCTCAGTTGGTATTTCCCCATAGGAGTTCACAGGTATAAACTTGGTGGGTTCTCTATAACAGGGGAAACGTCGGACCGTTCCGGGAGCTCTCCGACTACACCACCGACCAGCTCGCCGCCATCACCGGAAGTCCTCCTATATATGGGCTGATTTAATGAGGTTTAATGAATTCAACACCCATAAAACAATCAGTGGTATGTATCACAGGTTTTATGGGTGTTGAATTCATTAAACCACATTATGATAGGAGGATGATAGAAAGGTTAATATTAAATGGTGTTATTATAACACATTTTGGATAATTATTAACTTGCATGAAGAAGGACAACAGCTGGCACCTAAAAAATACCTCAGGGGATAAAATAATACAATAGGCAAAGGTTGAACACCATACGCCACAGCAATTACAAGTAACATAAGTTTTATTAAAGCAGTAATTCACTAGAATCAATATATAGTATAATATGCTAATGCTAATAATATTGTTAATAATAATGAAGATGTTGATTATGATAACAATGACAATAATACACTGTAGCCCTTTATAACAATCCCAAACTGATCTCTGCAATATATCAACAAATATCAAAAATAATATTACTGTGAGGTAAAAATAAAGATGAACAGATTGAATTGAATAAAAAAATTAGAACAAGATCATGTTTGATGAAATAAATGTTGACTATGCATTCCAAATACTAACTACTATATTATAACTAGTATAAACTATTATATAAATATTTACATTGATTGATTAGTCAATTATAATTATTGATTTTAAATCTGATTAATATCTGTTAACATTTAGATGTAATCATGGTGTTGCAGAGCTTGCACTTCAACCACTGGAGCTGAGACAGCGGCTGACAGCTTGTCTGATTTTTTTCTCCAGAGGACAACTCGGCACATCCAGATGCTCCAGGGTCTTCATCAGGGGGCTGCATGTCCTCCTCCTCCATCACGTCTCCATTGTCCAGGCAGATATTGTGCAGGATGGCTGGATCGGCTGTTCTTAAGCACCCGAGCATCGTGGACAGACCCTGGGAAACCCACAAGTATGTCCAGGAAGCGCCCCTGATGGTCGCAGATGGCCTGCAGCTGGATGGAGTGGAAGCGCTTCAGAGCTTCAGAGCTTCAGCTTCATGTTCTGAAATCAAATAAATCAAATAAAGAAATAAGAGTTATTGGTGTATTTTCTTTTTAAAAATGTAATATTATTTTGTTATCACTTTACAAGGCACAAAAGTAGGCTATAGGTATACAGTGGCTTATAAATGGTCATGCTTAGTATGCTGCTTTGGGTTACTGCAAAAAATGGTTCATACCAAAATATATATTCTGTCAGATGTTTTTAAATAGCCTAAACTAACCATGAAATTACCCAAGTAAATTTCAGTGTATTGCAAATGTGTCTAATTTAATGAGTAGACATGTCAAATATAAACTACAGGTACAATAGGGCCTTCGCACTGTCAGTGCTCTGGCCTAATTACATCACATGAGGAATTAAACTAGATATATTCACAAGATATTCTATTTTATATGGATATCTTTAAAATACATTTATTTTATTTTTTGTTATGTATAGCATATTAAATAGAACTTCGTAACTCATATTCCCTGAGAAGTAAAAAAAAGTTTTATGCTTGCCTTTTCCTCTAAATAGAGGAGTATCTGGCGATGCAGTTCCCTGTCGGAGTCCCGAAGTCTGTTAAGCTTCTTCTTCTGTTTCTCGTTAGAAGTTGACGAGGTGAGAATAAAACCACACTGCGCAGGGGAAATGTCATCTTGTTTGGCCGGGATAAACGAGAAAGAACGGAGCATTTCGGAGCGGAGCGGTGCTGCTACCGCTGCCGTGACAGGTTACCATGGTAACACCCCCCTCCCCCCATTCCCTCCCTACGGCAGGAAGTGACGTATGCGCACTTAATAGTACGTCCGAATGAATGCACACTACTGATATTTACTCAAAAGTGTGCCAAATTTAAGCATACTTTTTAGTACATACTATTTAGTATGCGATTTCGGACGCACCCATGGTTCCTTTTCCTCCGCCCCCTGTTTTGTTTACATTCTCCCTGGTAACCTCCTTTCATGTCACAACGCAATTGTGGGTAATTCCCTTCCCCAAAGTGTGCTGGGATGCTGACTTGCGGGAAGGGGGCAGTAAGGGCTCAAAATGGCTGCCGGGAGCCCTCGCGCACTTAACCACTTGAGGAACGGGACAGCCCTAAGCCCTTACGCAAGGTGCGGGAGCGCGCACGTAAGTCTGCGAGTCTGTGAGGGTGCGGATTGGGATTGGCCCTTAGATGTTGTGGTTCTGGTCTTTATTAGCAGCTGGTTGAGAGGATCGTTGGGACGGAGACAGACGATCAGCCAGGAGAGTCTCAGGCCGGGATCTGAACCTTCACCACCTCCATGAGGACGAGGCTTCACGGAGCATCTGCAACCAGCTCAGCTGTACAGCACCCCTTAAAAAGACTGACATGTTGTGATGTGTTCAGAAAAACTCAAATCTGAACAAGAAAGAACCTGCTGGACTTCTGAAGAACTGGACATGAAACAACAACCTGCACGTCAGAACAACCTCCTCGTAGGAACACCAGAACACTGGAGATGATGAAGCTGCTTGATCTCCAGAAGTAGTTTGACAGGTTGAACATCAGGACGGTTGTTTAGGTGAAGATATTAAAGAAAGATCTACGATCATGAATCACCTCAGATTTGATCTGGACTGGTGCTGATTATTATTATTATTATTATTATTATTATTATTATTATTATTATTACTATTAGTAGTAGTAGTAGTAGTAGTAGTAGTAGTAATTCAATTCAATTCAATTTTATTTATATAGCGTCTAATACAACAGAGTTGTCTCTAGACGCTTTTCCAGAGACCCATACCCAGAACATGACCCCCGAGCAGTTATTACATAAACAATGGCAGGTAAAAACTCCCCTAGTGGGAGAAAAACCTTAAGCCAAACAGTGGCAAGGAAAAACTCCCCTTTAGGAGGGAAGAAACCTTGAGCAGGACCAGGCTCATAAGGGGGGACCCTCCTGCCGAGGGCCAGACTGGTGGGTCAGGGACGGCAACAGCACAGCAGGCAGGTGGAAGCAGCAACGGGATGACCAGGGGTGGGGACCGCAGGCCAGCACGCAGCTCCCGAAGCTCCGGCCCAATCAGCAAGTCCCAGGTTGGGGTGCAGGGTCAGGGAAAGACTTGTGCTCCGTAATGCAAGCTACAAGCCACCCACGACCACCTGCAGAGAGAGAAAAGGGAGGAGAAGGGGGGCCAGCAACGGGATGACCAGGGGTGGGGACTGCAGGCCAGCACGCAGCTCCCGAAGCTCCGGCCCAATCAGCAAGTCCCAGGTTGGGGTGCAGGGTCAGGGAAAGACTTGTGCTCCGTAATGCAAGCTACAAGCCACCCACGACCACCTGCAGGTTCCGGTGTCCGGCAAAGGATGCTGCAACATGGACAAAAGAGAGAAAAGGGAGGAGAAGGGGGGGCCAGCACAAGAAACTACAGGAGCGACTCTGACACACTAAAGTTTACACTACCTAGAGATTTACCAACACCAGCTAGAGGTTTACTAAACACTAACTATAGGCTTTACTAAACAGAAATGTTTTAAGTTTAGTTTTAAAGGTGGAGGTGGTGTCAGCCTCCTTAACCCAGATTGGAAGTTGGTTCCATAGTAGTGGTGCCTGATAGCAGAACGCCCGCCCTCCAAATCTACATTTAGATACTCTAGGAACTACGAGTAAACCTGCACTCTGAGAACGGAGAGCTCTGACAGGAACATAAGGCACTATCAGGTCTTGCAAATAATGCGGAGCTAAGCCGTTTTGGGCTTTATACGCAAGTAATAAAATTTTAAATTGGATTCTGAATTTTACGGGTAACCAATGGAGCGACGCTAACACTGGAGAGACGTGGTCTCTCCTGCTAATTCCTGTCAGTACTCGTGCTGCTGCATTTTGGATCAGCTGGAGCCTATTCAGCAAATTACTTGGACATCCTGCTAACAACACATTACAGTAATCTAGTCTAGAAGATACAAACGCATGAACTAGTTTTTCTGCATCACTCTGCGAGAGGATTTTCCTAATCTTTGCAATATTACGGAGATGGAAAAAGGCTATTTTACAAACCTGATTGACATATGGTTTAAACGACAAATCCTGATCGAAAATAACACCAAGGTTTCTCACAGTTGCAACACCATCTAATCCCTTCCTAAGATGCTCTGGACCAAGAATGATAACCTCTGTTTTATCTGAATTTAGAAGCAGTACTACTAGTAGTAGTAGTAGTAGTAGTAGTAGTAGTAGTAGTAGTAGTAGTAGTGGTATTAATAGAATACAGTCAGAGGTTTTAAGTTTTATTCTTTGTTTCTACATAAAAAAAAAAACATTTCCTCTGATTTACCGTCATAAATATTACTTGATATCAGTTTTTTAGAGTTAGATCTGAGTGAAGAATAAGTTAATTTATTTCTTTTTTCTTATTGTTTTATAATTATTTTGTACCTGTGATGAAAAACTTTGTTCGGTTTTTGTATTTTTACTAAAGATTGTTTGAATAAAAAGAAAAGAAAGCGCGTGCGTTTGTCTGTGTGTGCGTGTGTGTGAGTCTTGTGGTCATCTATGAGTTCTACCTGGACACCGATGACGTCACCGCCCCTCTGCTCTGTGATTGGCTGCGTGTGTGAGGGCAAGAGCTGCTGCAGCTGAACTTTGTGTCAGTTTGTTTCAGAAGTGATGAAGATGAAGAAGCTGCTGCTCTTCCTCTGGATCCTCCGAGTGTCTGCTGACGGTGAGAAACACACACACACAAAAATAAACACACACATATATATATATATATATATATATATATATATATATATATATATATATATATATATATATATATATATATATATATATGAATAAACACACGGAGAGAAGTAGATAAAATATTAACAAACAACAACAAACAATTGAAATACACACAAATACAAAACAAACAAGTAAAGACATCTGCAGGTCAGTAATCAGGTTCTTGTCTCCTCAGCTCTACATGAGGAACTGAGCATCGTTGGTTGTTCAGACTCTGATGGAGAGAACATGTACGGTCTGGATGGTGAAGTGAAGTGGTACGCAGACTTCATCAAGAAGGAAGGAGTCAATGCTATGCCTCCTTTTGTAGATCCTATAACTTTCACAGCAGGTTATGAAAACGCTGTGGCTGATCTACAGGTCTGTAGATCAAACCTGAACATTATTCGTACTGCCTTGAAGGACCTTCCTCCAGAAAAAGGTAAACATGAACCCTTCAACATTCTTGTGCTGCCTGCTGACAGGACCGTAGAGTAACTGAAGGACCTGACTCCACATCTGGAAGAACCGGGCCGGGTCCAGATCCAGATGATGAAGGTTTGGGTCCCGAGGTGGTTCCTTCATCTCCGTCTCCACCTTCATCCTGGAGAACTAGAAGTTAAATTAGTAAAACAGTCTGATGTGAATGGATGTTTTTGTTACTGCAGTTTAGGAAACATTTCTGGTAATAATAATAATAATAATAATAATAATAATAATAATAATAATAATAATAATAATAATAATAATTTCAATTTATATAGCACTTTTCACCTGAAGCGACAGATCTCAGAGCACTTTACAAAGAAGACTAAAAACAAGACTAAGAGACAAAGACAAAGCCTAGTTACTAAATAAGATAGAAAGTTGTGGGCAGCAAAAATGAAAGAAAAAAAAATTTGAATAAAAGGGGTCAAGGGAAGAGTTCAGGGGAAAGCCTGCTTGTAGAAAAGTGTTTTAAGGCCCGTTTTAAAGGACTCCACAGAAGGTGCATTCCTGAGGTCGTCAGGTAGAGAGTTCCATAGGCGGGGGGCGGAGGCAGAGAAGGCACAGTGTCCCATCGTCACGAGCCGTGGAGAGGGGACTGGTGGAGGAGTCTGGATCCGGTTCAGATCAGATCTGGATTTTCATTCACGTAAAAGTCACATTTGATCAGAACAACGTCTAATTAATCATTTATTTATAGGAAGTTTGTCCTAAAACTCCCAGATGAAGTTCTGATGTAAAAGATAAATATTAGAAAAAAAAATTTATGTTTGGATGTAGAGATAAGAAATAAAACTGAACCGTTCTAGACTGTAAACAGTTAACATAATCAGATGAACTGTTGTTGTTTACTTCAACCAACCTGCTGTTGTTGTTGTCATGGCAACTACAGGACATGTTTACCTCCAACAACCTCACGCACTGAAACTTTCTGTGGAATAGACGAGAAATAAAACTCAGTTTAATGAACTTTATTTCCTCTCTGATAAAAACTTTGAAGTAATTAAACTAACTGTCCTTTGAAGAGAGACGTGAGACAGGAAGGGGGCTGTGCTGATCTTTCGCCCTGGCTCCGACGCCTGTCAATTAATTACAATTCGTGGATAAATAAAGTTTATTTAATGATGACAAAAAGTTGACACTTTTTTGTTTAATAAAAGATGTTTCCTGCTTTAAGTCCCAGGGGGACTTAAAGCTGAGGATGCCCTGACAGATGTCAGATCTGTTTAGACAAACTTACAAAATAAATTTGTTTAAATTAAAGCAGCTCAGATATAAAATTATAAACTTTCCCTCCAGCTGCGGATAAAATTAACAACTCTGATAAAACCTCATCTGATGATGATGATGATGATGATAATGATGACGACGATGATGATGATGGTGATGATGATGATGATGATGATAATGAAGATGATGATGATGATGAAGATGATGATGATGATTATGATGAAGATTATTCTCAAATACGTCTAACTTTATAACAGCAGCAGTTCTACTCTAGTTTCACTGCTCTGATCTGAGGAAAACTAATCAAACTCAGATGAATCAAACTCCTGATCAGCCAATCACCATCGTCTCTGTGGTCAGCTGATGTTCTGATTCCTCGTTCAGACTTTGATGTTTCAGGTTTAAACAGATGTTTCACAGCTGTCACCTGGACCAACCTCATAAACGGTTAACTATCATCAGTCAGGTCTGGTTGACCTCAGATGTTCTCCTGCAGATCAGAATCCTGTTCTTCTTCTCCTGCTGAGATCAATTCTTCTTCTGTTTGTGTGTATCTGTTGGTGTACCACAACTTTATTGAGACGTGTCGACGTGATCAGACTGATTGATGATCAGAGATCTTTTAGAAATATTTCCTCGAGTTTTAATTCTAGTTGGTTTATTTTGTCAGTAGTTGGTATTAAATAAATGAACTGTGTTCATAAACATGAATTTAAAGTGTTAAAAAGTCCAGGTGAAATCCCACCTGTTTGTGTTCAGATCCTCCCAACAGTCCGGTCATCTACACTGAAGACGACGTGCAGCTGGAGCAGGAGAACACCCTGATCTGCTTCGTCTCTGGTTTCTTTCCTCCTCCTGTCAAAGTCTTCTGGACCAAGAACGGAGAGAAGGTCACTGAAGGAACCAGCATCAACGTTCCTATCCCCAACAAAGACGGCTCCTTCCACCAGATCTCCAGACTGAACTTCATCCCGCAGCAGGGAGACATGTACGGCTGTTCAGTGGAACATCTGGCCCTGACCGAACCCCTGACCCGAACCTGGGGTGAGAACACTTCACACTCCAATAAGATCTAACCTTTATTTAAACTTCAAACAGAAAATAAACGTGAAAAAAACAAAAACTCTTCAGTGTCCAGATGTTCACGTCTGGTTTTCTGTCTCCAGATGTGGAGACGACTGTCCCTGGTGTTGGACCTGCAGTCTTCTGTGGAGTGGGTCTGACCATCGGTCTCCTCGGGGTGGCAGCAGGAACCTTCTTCCTTGTCAAAGGAAACGAGTGCAGCTGAGTTTTCACCTGTTGTCAGGTGTCGAGGTTTTGTCTCTATTCTTTTATTCTTTTGTGAGATTTTATTTTTATCAAATCCTGTTTGTCATATTTCTGTCTTGTTATTAAACTTTCTTCTTCAAGATTTATTCTTGAATAAATAATAAACCAGAGTAATCAGTTTTGTTTAAGGACTAGGTGAAACAATCCCTTAAATGAACAAATACGGTGAGACATGAGCGGTGACGGTCCATCCATCAGAGTGGCTTGCGATGGTGTATGAGGAGGGGTGGGGGTGTGTGATGAGGGGTGGGGGTGGGGGTTGTAAGCCTCATTTGGGGTCATCAGGTGGGCACCCTCTTTCCCCGGTGTTTTGATTATAGGCCTACGACACCTCCAGAGGGCTCATCTGCAACACCTGGCGTCCCAGGTGTGCCCCCCTCTGCTTTCAACCCCCTGTGTCATTACTTTGGGGCCCAGGAGGAGTCTCGCCTCTTCACCCAGAGCCACCGACTTGCTTCTTCTGCTGCACCTGAGAGGGCTTTTATGGTCTGGCGTTGGGTTTGGCCTTGAATCCCCAAGTCCTTAAGCAGCCTGATGGTAGACTTGCCCAAGAAGCCTCTGCAGCCAACTTCCACTCGGCAAACCTTGACTTTCCAACCGCGTTGCTCTGCATCAGCTGCAAGCTCGCTGTACCTAAGACTTTTGCGCTCGAAGGCCTCCTCAACAGCAGCCTCCCAGAGAACAGTGAGCTCTATAATATAGACCGTGTGAAGTGAGGAGGACCAGAGCACAAGGTCCCGGTCTGAGGATTGTTTTGGCGATCTCAGGTGGGAAGCATAGCCTGAGGTCTGACTTCGCCTGCTGAGTAGCTGCGGTTGGGGTCCATTTCCTTCCGGTCACCAGGGTAGGAGCTGTTTGGGCTACATAAGGGTCACAGGATTCCGACAGTGTCATTTCCAACCTTACTTTGGAACATTTGAACTCCTCTGCAAGGCTGGAAACAGGAAGTTCCAGAATGCCTCTTCCGTACAGCCCGATGTTGCTAAAGCATCTGGGGAGTCCCAGGCACTTTTTGGCAAATGAGCTGACCAATCTCTCCAGTTTTTCAACCTTTGAGATTGGGACCTCGTAGATGGTAAGAGGCCACATCAGCTTGGGTAACAGACCAAACTGGAGGCCCCAGAGCTTCAGCCTGCCTGGGAGCATGGACTTATTTATACTCTCAAGGCCACTTATGGTGTCCAGCATAAGCTGGTCCACTTGTTCTGTGTCCCTGAGGGTGGCATTGTACCAACGTCCAAGGGCCCGATTTACTAAGATCCTAAATAAAGAGTACTAAATTGCGTGTGCACTGAAAAAGTTTGCGCGTGCTGTTGTTGCGTGTTTTGCGGGTGATCAACTAAGATTGCGTGCGCAATTGATAACAGGTGCAAACAGCAGTATTTAAATGAGGTGTTGCGTGTCTTAAGGTTTGCGAGCGCAAACTCTGCGCCATGGAGAGTGGATGGAAAGCAGGATAGTCGCAAGCGCAAAATGAAATTTGACGAGTTGGAGTTAGAGATATTAGTGGAAGAGGCAAATAAACACATTCATGAACTACAGCAAAGAAATTTAAACATCACCAAAAGAAACGCAATATCGGAGAAAACCTGCGATAGAGTAAATGCAGTTGGTAACACAAAAAACGGAAAAACGTCTGGTTTTTCATATTTCAATTTTAGGCACAGATCAAAAATACGAAATAGAAAAACGGGCCACGGGACCGAATTTGATTTTAATATTGAATTGGTCGGGTTTACGTGACCCGGTGGTGCTCGGCATGATCTGAGGAGAAAAAGACATCATGTCCACAGTATATTGCAAATATTATATATTATATAGCAAACACTGACAGTAAATGTGTGACAGACGGGACCATCATATGGCCGAAAGAAGAGAAGTGTTCAGAGCAGTGCACAGAGCGCACAGAGCGCACAGAGCGCCCAGAGCGCACAGAGCGCACAGAGCACACAGAGCGCACAGAGCAGAGAGCGCTTTGCCACCTCGGTGGCAAAGCTGTATCCTGGGGTGCCAATGACGTGATCTGTAGTTTGCATTATTCGTTTTGGAATACTCAATTTAGATATATACTGCATGGGATTTGGACTCAGAATAATGGCTGTACACAAGTATTTACAGCTGATAATGAATCACTGTGAATACATCAATGTCATTTACGTGTATTGAATGGATGGATGACAACTAAAAGCGTAATCAGACAAGCTTTTCAGTGTTATTTTGGACATAGACTAACATGACAGCTCGGACATCATTTTTAATCATCTCTCCAGTCTTGATGCTCCGGTCAGCTCGAGACAATTGTCTCCAGCTGACCGTGGCATGCCGTGGCAATTATAGCCATTATTCTGAGTCCAAATCCCATGCAGTATATATCTAAATTGAGTATTCCAAAACGAATAATGCAAACTAGTAGATCACGTCATTGGCGCACAATAAGAAACACTTTTTTCTCCATGAAAACACGTCATTTATTTATTATCACAAATAAAAAAAATGAAGATGCCTCCTGTGGCAACCTTTTGCTGAATAATACTCGATTTAACATTCAAATAAAATATTTCTCCTTTTGCATGTGGAGAATCCTCACCACAATAGTAATGCTGTGCAGATTAGCACCTTCCTTTCGAACGTATTAAATACAGACGCAATCACAATCCCCGCAAAAACTTTCAGGCTTGGTAAATCTCATTGCGCGTGGTAAATGGACTAATTTGCATTTTCCCCTCCCAGTATTTAGCGCGTTCTGCCGGGTACGCCCCATATTGATTATTCATCAGGGCAAAAGTACTAAATGGATAGCGTGTGTTATTTTGCGCACGCTATTCTTTGCATGCTGTTAGTAGATCAGCTTGCACCTTGGTTTGCGGGTGCTGTCAAGTTTGCACAGGTTTTTACACACGCAAACCTTTAGTAAATCAGGCCCCAAGACTCTTGACTGGCTTCTCTGACACTGTTGGTATGGGTTCCTCGCCGACGTAGAACCGGTGTTCTGACAACTTCCCCTTGACAACTGAAATGCTCCTGGACTTGCTCGGCTTTATTTCCATCCGGGCCCACTGGATGTTCTCCTGCAGCTTGTTCAGCAGTCGTCTGGCACATGCCTTAGTAGTGGTAAGTATGGTCATGTCATCCATATAAGCTCTGATGGGAGGGAGACGAAGACCAGGTTTGAGCTTCTGTCCTCCTACTACCCACCGGGAGGCTCGGATGATGACCTCCATAGCCATCGTGAAGGCTAGAGGCGAGATGGTGCATCCTGCCATTATCCCTATTTCCAGTCGTTGCCATGCGGTGGTATATTCATCAGTTGTCAGGCATAGCTGCACGTCTTGGAAGTAGGATTTGACGAGGCCGGTGATTGCTTCTGGGATGCTGAAATAGTCGAATGCCGTCCAGAGGAGATTGTGAGGAACTGACCCAAAGGCATTGGCGAGGTCCAGGAACACGACATGGAGATCTCTTCCCTCCTTTTTGGCGGTCTGGATTTGATGCCATTTGATGCCGGAGAAGCCTGGGATCCCTGCCTTCTGCACCGTGGTATCAATATAGTGGTTCTTTTCCAGGTAGACCGCCAGCCTGTGAGCCACTACGCTGAAGAAGATTTTGCCCTCAACGTTCAGGAGGCTGATTTGGCGAAACTGGCTGATGTGGGCAGAATCCTTTTCCTTGGGGATTAGGATACATCCTGCCCTCCGCCACGCTGCTGGAATTGCTTGTTTCTGCCACACCTCCTTCATCAGCCTCCAAAGAAAATGTAATACCTCTATTGCGTTCTTATGAAGTCGGTATGGGACTCCATTGGGCCCAGGGGAGGTTGCAGCTCTTGCCTGACGTACAATTCTCTCCACTTCGCTCCACTTGGGAGGGCTGATTTCCAGCTGATGTTCTGGAGGATGTACTGGTGGCATATCAGGTGGAAGAGCTGTCTGTCCGCACTGCTGGCTGTCAGAGTGGTTCATTTTGAGGTGAGCTTCAAGATCTTTCTTTGCTATTTTGAGTTTGCCGCTTTTGTCCTTTGTGGCTCTTCACAAACTTGAAGGGGTCTTTGAAGAAGTTTGATCTTGTCCACTCCTTCAATTTACGCCTCCTTCTCAGGTTCTCAGCTCTCCTCAAAGTTGACAGTCGGCTCTTGATTTCTGCCCGCAACAGGTCAATTCCCTCCTTTATCCTCCTCTGGAGCTTTCCTCCATTGTTTTTTCAGCTGCCTTCTTTCCTTGACTAGCCGATCTACCTCCTGCTGTCTCCTAGACTTCATCGGGGTGGTTGATTTTCGTCCTCTTTTCTGCAGTTCCAAATCACTCAGCACCATAGTTGTAAATCAGGTTTCCCATTCGTTCCAGCTTCTTAACTGCAGTTCCCCTCAGTTGTTCCAGGAGTTTGCTGATGTCTGTGTTAATCGTTTCCCACTCCTTTTTCTCAAAGGTCTTTCGCCACTTGATTTGTGGTTTTCGCCCCTGGATCTTGTTCTCAGTTGCAGGCTGTGGCAGGTTGGGCTCATGGGGCACCGCTATGCTTGGCTTCTCCTCTTCCTCTCGAACAGGGGGATTGATGTCCTGCAGACTTTGGTTTTGGTCCTGCTGCTGAACTTTGCTTGACTTACTCAACTTGCTTCGTAAGAAGTAGCGGTCGATGCAAGGTCCCTGTTGTTCTGAAATCAAGCACTTTTTCAAGCCTTGGTGTATTCTCAAGCCTGCATTAGATGTTACTTTGGTCCAGCCACATCTGCAACTCTGGAGCTTAGTTCTTGGAGTAGGTGTTGTTGTCTCAGGTATCATATTGATCAACATTCTCGTTGTCTGTTTCGTTCCTGGGTCTGTTACCGTGTAGTCTGCCGATGAGTCATCATCCTCCCCCGCTCTCGCTGACTCTGGGGGTGTTTTCTTCTTTGAACTTTTAGGAGCCGTAGAGGGGTGGGACCTGTACACCATCAGTGCCAGGTCCCTCCTACCATAGGGAGCTAGCCTATGGCAGGCCCGATGGGGTCTTTCCCTCCTGTCAGTTGTCTTTTCAAGCAGTCACCAGGTCTTTCCCTAGTTGTCAGCTGCTCTCTTCACAGCAGTCACTGGGTGGATCCAGATGATCAGTTCTGTTTTAAGACTAGGTGAAACAATCCCTTAAATAAACAAATACGGTGAGACATGAGCGGTGACGGTGCATCCATCAGAGTGGCTTGCAATGGTGTATGAGGAGGGGTGGGGGTGTGTGAGAAGGGGTGGGGGTGGGGGTTGAACGGAGAGAAGGTCACTGAAGGAACCAGCATCAACCTTCCTATACCCAACAAAGACGGCTCCTTCCACCAGATCTCCAGATTGAACTTCATCCCGCAGCAAGGAGACATGTACATGTTCAGTGGAACATCTGGCCCTGACCGAACCCCTGACCCGAACCTGGGGTGAGAACACTTCACACTCCAATAAGATCTAAACTTTATTTAAACTTCAAACTGAGAAAATAAACGTGAAAAAAACAAAAAACTCTTCAGTGTCCGGATGTTCACGTCTGGTTTTCTGTGTCCAGATGTGGAGACGACTGTCCCTGGTGTTGGACCTGCGGTCTTCTGTGGAGTGGGTCAGACCATCGGTCTCCTCGGAGTGGCAGCAGGAACCTTCTTCCTCGTCAAAGGAAACGAGTGCAGCTGAGTTTTCACCTGTTGTCAGGTGTCGAGGTTTTGTCTCTATTCTTTTATTCTTTTGTGAGATTTTATTTTTTATCAAATCCTGTTTCTCATATTTCTGTCTTGTTATTAAACTCTCTTCTTCAAGATGTATTCTTGAATAAATAATAAACCAGTGTAATATGTCATTTTTTCATATTTACATGGTCTTTAAACCTGGTCGGAGCAGATGATTCTATTAAGTCTATACAACTAACCTTGAAAGAAGGTTAACTTTGTTTCACACATTTGCATGTTGTATCTTGTAAATAGTGATATCAGAACTAAAACAAATGTTTGGATTATAAAATTCATTTTCAGTTTAACAGGAAGTGACTGTAACCACGTGAAACAGGTAAATATAGATCTGCTACACGAAGACTCAGTTCAGTAACTCCAAATATAGATAGAAGTCTTAAAATTTTAGTTAAGTCTTGAAATGGGTTTTACATGGGTCTACCTCATCAAAGTCCCCGGGTTCAGTTCCATCTGAATCAGAGGGACATGAAAAGATCTAATCATTTATAGTAGCTCCCAAAAAACAGGTTTGATAACTGATATAACCGTAAGAAGATGAACTCACTCCTAACATGAAATCTAAACAAGTGGACTGGCTCCTGTAACCTGTAATGGTAACAGAATAAACTGGTCCCATGGCCGAGGCCTGGTATTGGTACAAACTGTAATTAAATGGGTAAGGTACAAAATGAAAAAATAAATAAGTAAATAAAAATCTATGCAGTCATACGTGATTCAAGTGATTTCGGTTGATTGACGGATGAATGGACGGTGTTGGAAGGTAATAACAAAACTAATGATGTCGAGTCTTCATCTTCATCATGGAGCAAACTAGTAAAAAACCAAAGAAGCCATCAGGTGCCTAGTTCAGAAAAAGAAAAAGAGGATAAAACGGGCAATATTCTATGAGCGACATGAGTGACAGTAGGCTATAGGTTGTTAATCAGCCTCTTGCTAATATGTTGCTATTAACCACAGAAGACAACTATGTTTGTCTTTTAATTTTGCTGAACTAGCAACTATAAAAACTGAGGCATCATGTCATGCAACTCAATTCCCGCAGAGGCATCCTGGTCTGGTGTGTGTTTGCAACAACAAGCGCAAACTCACACGACTTCCTGATCGTGGAATGTTTTATTGCTATATGGTAGATTCTGGGTTAAATAACTTACCGTATATACTAATATACATTGACATAGCATTTTGTAATCTACACATGACAAAGCTTTTTCAACAATTAATGGTGTGTTTTGCTTAATTAATAGGATGTTAACAAATGTTAATAAAATGTGCATTATGGTCATTTTAATTGGGTAACTGATTCATGTGTGATGTAAGCGGGATCTAACTTACATATTGTATCTTAATTGTACATTTATGAGGCACTTCTGAAGTATTCTGGAGCTAGAGCCCCCACTGGCCAAAATGAGGAGTCAGAGACCTCCACAGCAGCCACGGACATGGTTGTGGAGTCCTATGATAGGCATTGAAAGATCCTTGTGTTCGTTTGTCTGGTGTACCATAAGAAAACCAGTGAACAGAATCAAATGTTAACACAAGTTTTTATTATATCATGCACAATGTTTTTCAGCCAGAGGTACACCTCTCTCAAACCACATAGGTAGGAGAGAAATGCACACTGTGGTTATCGATCCAGTCATATTTATACTGGAAAAGGGAGGTGTTTTGTATGTTATAGGAGCAGAACCTTATCTGTTGAACCTTATCTGGGAGGCCAACTGCAGTGAAAGAAACTTAAACATGTCACATTTTCAGCCATATATTTTCTGTTGTCTATCTCTAATCCGACATGCCAACGCAGCAAAGATCTACGACAACCAAAACCCAGAGAAAAACAGGAGGGGACCCATCAATCTTAAACATCCGTTCCTCTTCACCGTCTTCAAAGAAGAACTCAGCTAATCAGTCTGGTCATAAAAACAGGAGGTGGTTCTGCGCTGAGAGCAACAACCAGTGTAGAATCTTATAGAAAAACCCCTCATACTTTTAACAATTTCATAATAATCCTAACAAGTGCTTTCCAACATGTGGCATCGGATTGCCACTGCCAGCCCCACTTGATAACACGTCTTCATTTATCATAGACAGGTTTAATCCTCCCTAATCAGAACATACACATTTACCAGTTTTTCTTTACCTGAGAAGACAAACCCAGCACAACGTAACTTTCAGCTTTTGTTGAGTTTGGCAGCTCCTGTGGACAAAAGCGGTAGTGCTTTACCAGAAAGAACACTACATTTCCCATGAGCACCAGCGCGTACTGCCGGAAAGATCTTGATCTCCCGTCGCGTGCATTTGTTTTGATAGTGAATGAACGGGACAGACTTTCAAAACCACTTTTCTGTTTTCAGCAGTCGTTTGCAGGGTGGATAGCGAAGAGGTAATGTATCTATTTTTGGCTAAACAATATAATATGACGATGTTGAAAATCAACTTGGTTTTATTAGTGAAGTCACCCCCGCCCCCCTGTCCTGTTTCAGCGAGATAATGCGCCCCAAACTAAAAAACTCATACGCTAGTCCAACATACTTACTGACAAAATAAAAAAATACTTTATAACCTGTGAATAACTGAATGCCCATTCCTTATATTTTGCAGATCAGCCCTGCACAATTTTACAGTTCTCAGGAAAAATACTAGAAATGTTCTATACATTTTCTTTGCAATGCATTCTTTCCTCTAGTGCTGTAATTCTATTCAATTGTATTATTATTTTATAAAGCTTCCTCATTGCGAATTACACAATTTTATGATCACTATTATTATTCTATGTGTCTGTTGTTGATATTGTCAGTAATTTTAGAATTACCAAAACCACGCCAGCCAGTGAACACCGGGCCAATGTTTATTCTTGTCCGGGCATTTAGCTTGTTACTCTCCCGCTTTCTTTTTTCGCCTCCTCCGATAAAACTTTTATTTTCTTCGGTTTTTTCGCTGCTTCGGCCATGATACCATCTTCTCCTGAGCTCTGCGCTCCACGTCCCGCCCATTTTCGTCTCGACTACGAATCGGGAAGGAGGGGGAAGTGACGTATGCCGTAAAGCAGTCAAAGCCGTAAAAATGTGTAGTTTTTTAGTGTGGCAGGGTTCCTACCATGCTCCTCAAAGTTACATAGTGCCAGTGAAGGCGATACAGACCCCTCAGACCATGACAGAGGTGTCATTAAACCTGTTGGAAGTTGATGTACCATCACAATGACTCTGGAAATATTATATTAAGGTGGAAAAGTTACATAGTGCTGCTTTAAATCAGAGATTTTCCTCATATATCTCTAGCTAGATAACGTAAAATAAACAAAAGAAAAAGAAAATAGACATGTTTAAATATAAATAAATCATCACTCTTTACCAGCGACCACCGTTTTGGATCTAATTACTCCTGGCACCATCAGGAAGATAACGTGTGGTTTTCAGGCCATATATAGGATATAGATAAAAATAAATACTTAAAAGACATAAATCTGTCCATGAATTACTGTATTTGGGTTGTTGAGTCCATTTTGTTAGGTACTGTAGTTAATTCGCTAGAAAGTATAGTGAGACGTTTGGTGCTTCAAGGCCGCTTTGGGATTTTCTCTTTTGTAATGTTGAGAGTGAGACTTTTGTTTTTTTATTTTTCCAATAGAACTGAGTAATTGAAGTGTGGAGAGATTTGAACCATTTATCTGTTGCGGTAGTGGGAAGCATAGAAAAGAGGTAGCTGATTTGAGGTAGGGTTTTAATTTTAACCATTGCAATTGATCCTATTAGTGAGAGTAGAAGATTTGTCCATCGTTTGAGGTCATCCTGTATTTTTTACGTCGTGGAACATAATTGAGGTCAAATAACTCTGACAGCCTGGAGGAAATATTGACACCCAAATACTTAATATTTCCGATGTGAAAGGGAAGGAGTGGGTCTTGAGTTGCAGAATCCCAAGCGTTTTCAAACAGAGGGAGTATAATTGATTTATTCCAGTTAATTTTGTAGTTAGAGATCGCAGAGAAATTGCTGATTAGATTGATAGGTTTCTTTTAATGATTTGTAGGGGTCTTGTAAGAACAATAGTATATCATCTGCGTAAAGACTAATTTTATGTTGTGAATGAATATTTTGGATTCCTTTAATTTTATTGCTTTTTCGTATTGCTATGGTGAGGGGTTCAATGAAGATGGCGAATAAAGACGGTGAGAGTGGGCATCCTTGTCTGGTTCCTCTGTGAAGTGTGAATCCTCATGATGTGATATCCTTTGTGGTTATTGTGGCCATAGGTGAGGTGTAAAGAGTTATGATCCAGTGGATGAACGACTCTCGAACTAAACCGAACTTATGGAGGGTGTTGAGTAGAAATGATCAGTTCACTTTATCGAATGCTTTTTCTGCGTCTAATGATACAATTATAGTTTTGCTTTTGGTTTACTATGTTAGGTTAATCAGATTGAATAGTTTACGAGTATTATTGGAAGCGTGTCTGTTTTTGCTGAAGCCTGTTTGGTCTGGGTGGATAATAATGGGGGTGGCTTTTTCAAGTTGGGTAGCTAATGCTTTGGTGATCATTTTTAAATCGGAATTTATTAGAGAAATAGGGCGATAGCTAGAGGGGTGGGTTGTGTCTTTATTAGGTTTTAATATAAGTGACATATTAGCAGTATTCATGTGTGTGGAAATTTTGGATGTAGTTTTAACTTCTGAGGTTAGTCTGAAATAGTGGTGAATGTATGTGCCAGAAATGTTTATAATATTTTGCTGGGAATCCATCTGTTCCAGGTACTTTGTTATTTGGCATTTGATTTAAGGCATTACTGAGTTATTCTGGGGTGTTTGGCGCGTCTAAAGTGTCGACTAGTTCTTTGGGGAGAGTGGGTAGGTCCAGATCATTTAAAAAGGATTCTATTTCAGATGGAAGAGGTTCTTGACTGGAAGAGTATACGTTTCTATAGAAGGTTTGGAAGTTTTCATTTATTTCCTGTGGGTCTTGAGTCATTTTACTTTTTAATTTACCAAATTAATTATTGATGGAATAATTGATTTTTCTCTTTTGTGTTGTAGTTGATTTGCTAAAAATGTCTCTGCTTTGTTGCTATATTGAAAGTTGTCATATTTAAATTGTTGGAATAGAAATTGTGTTTTTTTGTGTTTAATATTGTCCAGTTGCTCTTTTAGGTTACTGAGTTCCTTTTCTAGCTGTTCTGTGGGATTATTGGAGAGAAGGTTTGTAAATTGTTTAATTCTTTGTTCTAAACTATTTTCTAGTTTTTGTTGTTGTTTTTTCTTATATGACATACAGTATTTATTTTTGCTCTTCTCCATCGTAGGAGGCTCCAGCAGTCTCTTTATTCAGAAACACCAGCGCTTTGGTCATCAAATCTCATCCTCTTTCCTTGAGGTGCCACTGTAAACCCATCCATCCATTTTCTATACCTGCTTTATCCTTTGCAAGGTCATGGGGTTTGCTGGAGCCTGTACCAGCTCTTTACAGGCAAGAGGCACAGGTCCACATATACAGGCAACCAGAAATACTCACACTCACACCGACGGGCAATTTATAATCATAAATCAACCTACATAACTGCTGGATCCTCTCTCTTGCCCTCTGCTGGCCATGGGTCAGTGTGAGATTGGTCGCGCCATTTATCACACTGCTGCACATGTTTGTTAGTGATCGGGGGCCTCATTTAAAATGGAGTGCGTAGAATTCATACTAAAAGTGCACGTACACCCAAAAGCCGAAAATGCCGGGCGCAAAAAGAAATCCGGATCTATAAAACTGCGTGCCCGCAGACTTCCACGTAAGGTTCTCTTTATAAATCACAGTCCAGCTGGAAGGTTGCGCAGCTGAATCCGCCTCATATCCCGCCCTCTACACGCCAACTTCATACCAAAAATGGTATGTTTTTGCATATGAATGAGCCTGCTGAGCATGCGCAGTGGCTTCCTGCAGCCTGTTTGGCTTCAGAATGGATGAGACGTGTCCAGCCACCGTACTGAATTTCACTGAGATCTGAGATCAAGATGTTAAGGATGAGGTGGAGGACAGGAAAACGACATTATTTTGTGGTCACAGTAAAAGTAGAAAAATAAATAGTATAAAATACAGCGAGTGAGTGGCAGCACGCCCTTGGTGCGCGGAACGCCGTGAGTGCCCCGGCGCAACAGGGGGGGCATGTCCCCCCGTCTTTTCAAAATCATGTTTTTGTCCCCCCCACTTTTTATAGTTTAAAAACTAACTGTAGGATCAGCCATTAACTGCAAATCACACCCTGTGCGAAGGGCCCGGCAGCCCCGCTTCACCCCCCGCTCCCTCTCCTTCTCTCCCGTCTCCCCTCAGAGCTGCTCAGGGAAGGTTTATGGTTCCGCGTCACCAACGCAGAGCCTACGGCGTAGGTGCGCGTCGCCGCGTACCCTACGCCGTAGGCTCTGCGTCGTTATAACGCGGGACCCTAATTTAGGCTTACACCTAAGCCTAAAGGTTTCCTAAAGGTTTCACGCACGCGTAAAACTCATTATATATATTAAAAAAATCTGTGTCCCTTTAGGGAAGAAATGAGAGGCTCCGTGGAGCCCCTAAACGCTATACGAAGCCCCTCATTTGTTCTGTCCTAAAGCGGTGGAGGAGGTTCCCGGCGTGTCACCGCGGCTGCGGCTGCGGCTGTGGCTGCGGCTGCAGCAGCAGCAGAAGCACAGTCCTGACTGACGCTGAGCTTCACACACAGAGGAACACGATCAGCGCTATTTTATTATAAGTCTGATATATGTTGTGATATGTGATGACATTATTAAGAGTATGACATGAATCTGGCTTCATTTCACCACCTCAAACCCTGCATCGCCAGTTCCCCGTGTCTTAAGTAAATTCTTACGGGAGGGTCCTAGTTGCCGTAAAGATAAGCAGATTTTTCGGTTCGTTTTTTCTTTTTAGATCCGAGGCTTTGCGTAGATGGCGGCTTCCGCAACTTTCAGGCGCTTTTTCTGCGCAAGCAAGCTTTATAGATGAGGCCCCGGGACATTGGAGAGTTGATATACTCTAATTTTTGGCTTGGGCTGTGACTTTCAACCCAGCTTTGCTCCATTTTATTGGAGCTTTGAGTGGACCCCTTCTTCTTCTTCGGAGAAAGGAGCATGAAGAGAGAGTATCGGAGAGAGGAGCACGAAGAGAGAGTATCGGAGGGAGCGAACAGCGTTCCTTGGTGAACAGCTGGTCAGTTTTGCTCCGCAGGGGGTCCTGGTGAAGGGCTTCCCTTTTCTTCGGCTCTAGAGGAAAAGAAACCTGGAGGATAAGAGAACGAGGTTCGGGAAGCCACTGCTATTTAACCACCAGCGGGGACGCGCTTTGCATCAGCAGCGCCTGCAGACCAATTCACTGTCCTTCCTGTACGCGTGTGACCTCAGGCCCGCCCCTTTTTGACACCTCTCCGGCGGTGAACTACAAGACCCGCTGGGCTTTGTAGTCATTCCTTAATGCCTTTGTTTCAAAACCATGCAGTCAGCTGTAATAAAATCAAGGCTGTCCTCAGATGGAGGCCTCAGAGCTGGGCCTTAGCTCCAAGCGCTAGCGCCCCTACTGATAGTGCTCCTGCGTAGAGGAAGGAAACGGTCACCTCTGACGGAGCCTCTGGCATCCGCTGCTAGTCCAAGACGCGAAAAACACATGGAAACGCACAAAGAGCACACGAGCCAATTCTTTAAGACCAAATTCTGGCACGTCAAACATTTACTCCGAGCCACAGAGCCACAAAAGAGTTTCAGAAAGAGTGAAAGACTGAAACCACGCACATCTGTAGAGAGAGGACAGAAACACATCTGTCAGAAAACTGAAAACAGGAACTCCTTTCCTTAACCAGTAAATGTAATTTCATTCATGTACTGATTCATTCCAGATATGTCAAAACCGTTAAGAGCATAACAACGTTAATACTAGTATGAATCTATCTCTCTATATATAAATACATACACATATACACACACATGCATACACATGCATAAACACACATTTTGCACATACAGAATCCCTTGTAAATAAATGTATATAAATAAATGAATCTATTTAACTAAAATTACACAAATTAAATAAATGTATACCCAAAGTGCACACACCTATCTATACATACATACCTATACACATGCACGCACCTATCTATTTTTATATACATGCACACAGCTATCTATATATACATACCTATATACATGCACACACCTACTTATATATACATGCACACACCTACTTATGTATACATGCACACACCTATCTATATATACATGCACACACCTACTTATGTATACATGCACACACCTATCTATATATACATGCACACACCTATCTATATATACATGCACACACCTACTTATGTATACATGCACACACCTATCTATATATACATGCACACACCTATCTATATATACATGCACACACACACCTATCTATATATACATGCACACACCTATCTATAGATACATGCACACACCTATCTATATATACATGCACACACCTATCTATATATACATGCACACACCTATCTATATATACATGCACACACCTACCTATATATACATGCACACACCTATCTATATATACATGCACACACCTACCTATATATACATGCACACACCTATCTATATATACATGCACACACCTGTCTATATATACATGCACACACCTATCTATATATACATGCACACACCTACCTATATATACATGCACACACCTATCTATATATACATGCACACACCTACCTATATATACATACCTATATACATGCACACACCTACCTATATATACATGCACACACCTGTCTATATATACATGCACACACCTGTCTATATATAATAATAATAATAATAATAATTCATTTTATTTAACGGCGCCTTTCATGTCACCCAAGGTCACCTTACAGAATAAAAACAAAACAATACAATAAAGGAAATACAATAATAATAAAGTAGAAATTATGATACATACACACATACACAATACATACAATCAAGGAGCAACAGTACAGATAACAGAACAGTATGGTGGGAGGTAGTGTGTGGTGACCGGTCAAAGTGAATGGGCAAGTTTAAACAGGTGAGTCTTGAGTTGTGTTTTGAATGTGGTGATGGAGTCTATTTGTCTTATGTATGGGGGGAGGGAGTTCCAGAGTCTGGGTGCCGTACAACTGAAAGCTCGGGCACCCATGCTGCTAAGGTGTGAGGTGGGAGTGAAAAGAAGTCCAGCAGAGGTTGAGCGGAGGGTACGGGAGGGGGTGTATTCTTTCAGTAGGTCACAGAGGTAGGTGGGGGCTAGGTTATGAAGGGCTTTGTGGGTGAGGAGGAGGTTTTTATAAATGATACGGTATTGGACTGGGAGCCAGTGGAGTTGGATAAGAACGGGGGTGATGTGGTCAGATGACTTGATGCGGGTGATGATCCGGGCGGCCGAGTTCTGAATGAGTTGTAGTTTGTTGGTGAGTTTGGTTGGGAGGCCAGTGAGGAGAGCATTACAGTAATCGATACGGGATGTGACGAATGAGTGGACCAGAATTTCGGTGCTGGATTGGGACAGTGCTGGACGAAGTCTGGAGATGTTGCGGAGGTGGAAGAATGCAGTCCGGGTGATGTTGTGGATGTGAGGTGCAAATGAGAGTGTATTGTCCAGAATGACGCCGAGGCTCTTGACGTGGGGGGAAAAGGGTACCGGGAAGCCGTCGATGATGATGGGAGGGGCGGGAGAGGGTTGTGACTTGGTGAGGGTGGATTTGGAGCCGATGAGAAGAGCCTCAGTTTTATTGCCGTTGAGTTTTAGGAAGTTATTGCTCATCCAGGTATTAATGTCGTGTAGGCAGGTGGTGAGGGAAGCGGGAGGAATGGCAGCGGTGGGGTTGGAGGAGATATATATCTGAGTGTCATCGGCGTAAGTGTGAAAATGGACCCCATGGTGACGGAGAATTGAACCTAGGGGTAGGAGGTAGATGGTGAAGAGAAGTGGACCCAGTACTGACCCCTGGGGGACACCCATTGTGACACCCGTGCATCCGGATTTATGGTTCTGTAGTTGGACAAACTGTTGACGGTCAGTGAGGTAAGATGAAAGCCAGGAGAGTGCAACACCAGTGATCCCAATGCCAGCCAGGCGGTCCAGGAGTATTGGGTGAGAAATGGTGTCGAAGGCTGCGCTGAGGTCCAGGAGGATGAGGATGGTGAGTAGGCCGGAGTCAGCTGCACGGAGGAGGTCGTTAGTGATTTTAACCAGGGCTGTTTCAGTGCTATGATTGGGGCGGAAACCGGATTGGAAGGGTTCGTGGAGTTTATTTGAATTTAGGTGGGACTGTAATTGTGCTGCTACCACCTTTTCCAGAGTTTTGGAGATGAAGGGAAGGTTGGAGATGGGCCTGTAGTGATTGAGGTCAGATGGGTCTGCACCTGGTTTTTTTAGGGTGGGTGTGATGGCAGCTAGTTTGAGGATTGGGGGAACGGTTCCAGTGGTGAGGGAAGAATTAATTATTTTGGTAATCATGGGGGAAATGGATGGCAGACATGCTTTGACAAGCAGGGTGGGGAGGGGATCGAGCTGACAGGTGGTGGTTTTGGCTTTACGAATTAGTTCTGAGATGATGTGTTCTGATACCGGAGTGAAATTGGTGAGAGGACTGGAGAGGGGTTGGTTGGTGGTGGTTATCCATGGTGGGTCATTTGTGGAAGAGCGTGTTGAGGCCAGTTGATGGTGAATGATGTTGATTTTGGAGCTGTAGAAGTCCAGGAAGGCGGTGCACTGGTCAGTGGAGATGTCTGGAGGGAGGGTTTTTGGAGGCTGAAGTAAGCGGTTGACGGTTGAAAAAAGGACTCTATTGTTTCCTGTGGCAGAATTAATGAGGTTGGAGTAATATGATGATTTGGCGGTATTAAGTGCATTTTTGTAGAGCTGAAGGTGATCGGAGTACATTTGGATGTGCACAGTGAGTCCGGTCCTTTTGCAGAGTCGCTCCAGTTGACGGCCTGTGGATTTGAGCTGGTGGAGGTCAGGGGTGAACCAGGGGGCAGAGTGGGTAAATGAAACTGAGCGGGTTTTAAGTGGAGCCAGGGCAGTGAGAGAGGAGGAGAGACAGTTATTGTAGTGTTGTACCAGATCGGCAGGGGAGGAGGATGAGGGGGGATTGGGGAAGGAGCTGATAAGGGTAGAGAGATCTGTGGGGTTGATGTGTTTGATGTTTCTGAAGGAGATGATCCGTTGTTCTTTGACTTTGTGCAAATGGGTGTGGATGTCATAAAGAATGGCTTTGTGGTCCGAGATGGGGAAGTCCATGATAGTGAGGTTGGCGGGAGTTATGTCTGTGCAGCAGATTAAATCGAGAATGTGACCTTTGCTATGTGTTGCGAGGTTGACGTGTTGTGTGATACCAAGGCAGTTTAGAAGTGATGTGAAGTCGTTTGCTAGGGTGCAGGATGGGTCGTCAATATGAATGTTGAAATCGCCATGGAGGATAACAGTAGGGGACATTGTGCATACAGATGTTAACAGTGACGAGAATTCAGTAAGGAAAACAGCGGACACCTGTCTATATATATAATACATGCACACACCTATCTATATATACATACCTATATACATGCACACACCTACCTATATATACATGCACACACTTATCTATATATACATACATACCTATCGATATACATGCACATACCTATCTATGTATACATGCACACACCTATCTATATATACATACCTATATAATACATGCACACCTATCTATATATACATGCACACACCTACCTATATATACATGCACACACCTTTCTATACCTATATACATGCACACACCTACCTATATATACATACCTATATAATACATGCACACCTATCTATATATACATGCACACACCTACCTATATATACAGGCACACACTTATCTATATATACATACCTATCGATATACATGCACATACCTATCTATATACCGTATGCATACCTATATACTACATGCACACCTATCTATATATACATGCACACACCTATCTATATATACATGCACACACCTATCTATATATACATACCTATATACATGCACACACCTATCTATATATACATACCTATATACATGCACACACCTACTTATATATACATGCACACACCTATCTATATATACATACCTATATACATGCACACACTTATCTATATATACATACCTATATACATGCACACACTTATCTATATATACATACCTATATACTACATGCACACCTATCTATACATGCACATACCTATCTATATATGCATGCACACACCTATCTATATATACCTCCCCACACACATCTCTATATACATGCACCTACTTATCTATATATACGTACCTATATACATGCAGACGCATAACAATACACATTAAACACATATCCTGTTTAACATGCCTGAAAAGGGGTAGAAGAAGTAAAACCTATTTAATCCTCCCATTCTCCAGTAGTCCATAATTACATTTTTCATTCATCCAGTTTTCTGAGTCTTAACAAATCATAACAAAACCTTCATAGTGTTGTGGGGTAAACACAGCCAGGAAGCTCAGCCAGCCCCCCTTTAGCTCTTCCCCCTGCTGCCCAGGTGCAGCATATAAGGCCTCATCTGGGTCAGTTGCAACCAGCTTTCATTGCTGGTTCCTGCAGGTTTCTGCCCTGTTAGTTGGGTCTGGTTTTCTTTCTTTTGGCCTCATTTGTATCAGTTTGACTCTTGGAGTGCTTTTGTTTCTTTGGCCAGTTTGGTCTGTTTTTGTTTATTGGGGTTTTGAATTTAAGATAAGATAAGATAATCCTTTATTTCTCCCTCAATGGGGAAACTCAGGTTGTTCAACAGCAGTACACTTAACATACACATGCAGGGGAGAGGTAAAAAGTAAAAGGTAAAAAATATATATAATTACGAAATATAGACAGTATATAATTGCAATGGAAATAAAAGTAATGCGAAAGAAAAAACAGTGCAAAAAAAGCAGGTAGAATGTGTGTGAGGTAGACAAACAGATATTGCATAGATATTGCACATATGGTTATTGCACATCTTGTTATTGCACGTGTTATCGTCCGTTAACAACTGAGAGCAGTTTGTTGTAGTGGTGGGCAAGTGAAGCCTCATGAAGCACTGAGGCTTTCCTAACAATTGTGCCGAAAAAGATTCAAAGCTTCAAGACTTCAGTGATGGTGCCATCTGGTGGACAACTGTAGCCATAGAAACCTCTAAAGAGCACGACTGGAGCACTGGCACCGTTTCAATCCCAATGTTCAATAAACGTTCAGAAAAGTATATGCCCATTCAAGTGTTTTGTTTATTCATACCAAATATTGATGATATTGACGTTAAATTAGAATATGCAGATGCTCTCCCTCATACTACACATCCCAGATTAACCCAAAGAATAAATGCAAATTATATTACGGGTTAAATGTTGGTTCAGGATTTATTTAAAGATTTGAGCTTCATTTAAGAACTGTACTAAAAGTCCCTAGCAGGACGTTTGCAAATGATTGTGGCGTTTGAATTCAGAAACATTGATTTTGTGTGTGTGGTGTTTTTTTCTTTTTTTTTTTTTTTTTTTTTTACCTTGTCTGCACACATATTAATGGTTGATACCATGCCGGTAAAAACCTAAGGCATATATATGTGCATTATTACTATATTTAATATATATATACATATAAATACACATACACATACATATATATATATACACATACAAACACATCGAGCACTGGAAATCAAAAACCACAAACGAAACACAAAACCGACACGGAGCCGACCAAAACACGAGCAGCAATCGACCCAAATCTCGAGATCCGATCACAGTCTAAGCTAAGCTACCGCTAACTAACCCCAAAAACTACAGAGCAAGCATGCAGGTGAACAAGCCAATGTGTATATCTATGTGTGTGTGTGTGCGTGTATGTATATGTCTGAGTGGCTGTATGTGTGTGTGTGTGTGTGTGTGTGTGTGTGTGTGTGTGTGTGTGTGTGTGTGTGAGCGTGTATGTGTATGTGTGGCTAAGTGTGTGTGTGTGTGTGTGTATGTACATATGTGGCTATGTGTGTGTATGTGTGCATGTATGAATATATATATATATATGTGTGTGTGTGCGTGAGTGTGTGTGTGTGTATATGTCTATGTGGCTATGCGTATGTATGTGTGTGGGTATGAGTGTGTGTGTGTGTGTGTGTGTGTGTGTGTGTGTGTGTGTGTGTGTGTGTATGTGTGTGTAATAATCCTATCAAAGCTCCACCTGAAGTGTATCTATAGTGGAGGAGGGGGGGAGGCAACCCCGGCACCCGCAAGACCAGAGGCCGACAAGGAAGAACCCGGAACCCAGGCCACCAGCAACCCCACAGAGGGCGAGAAAAGGGCGGGAGGCAACCCACCGCCAGCGATGCGCCCCCTCGCCCACGGGCAGAGGCCCTGGAACAGGATGTGGCCTGCAGACCTGACTGTGAGGAGGTTCTTGCTTTGATTTAAAGTCATTTCCAGCAGGTTGTTTAAATGTTTTATTGTTTTCAGACTAAAACTGCAGCTTAGGGTGCGTCCCAATACTCCCCCTCGCCCTCGTTTTGATCCCTCCCCCTAAATTTTGCACGTTCCCGTGAGGGTAGTGGTGTCCCAATTCCTCTTTTCACCTAGGGGGAGTGGGCATAACGAGGGCTAGGGGCTGAGAATAGCCCCTTCACATCGAGGGATTTGACAGGCTGACGCGAGCAAGGGGGTATAAAAATTTCCCAGAATGCTTTTCGTCGTCATTTGCGGACTGAATAAAAAAAAAAAACATGGCGGACATTTCTAAATAAATCAATATTTTGAGTTAGTTTCTGCATAAAAATGCGTTTTGATTACATTTCTAGCGACAAATATATATTTTACTTTCATAATATTCACTCAGTGAATGTACATAATCCCTTTTTTGTCCGTTGTTCGCGAAAATCGCACCGGAGTAAAGGCTGTTAGGTTACGCCGTAGGCTACGTAACCTACGCCATAGGCTAAGTAAGCTACTCCGTAGGCTACGTAACCTACGCCGTAGGCTCTGCATCAATTTGACTCGCCGACCGAGGGCAAACAGGCAGACTCGTCTCAGATTGTGACCAAGGGAGCAAGCATTTTTTTTGTGGGAAATAGAGGGAAATAATCCTGTGACTCGTCAGATTTGTTTTGGATGTTTCTGATATAATAGTTTTCAGAAACCACAAAGCTGTTATCTGGGTAATTTACACACTTTCAGATAAAGCTGAAGTGAAGATAGCGGAGCTGTTTTATGGTTCCGCGTTAAATCGACGCAGAGCCGCAGAGACACGCGCCGTACGCCGTACCCTACGCCGTACCCTACGCCGTACCCTACGCCGTACCCTACGCCGTACCCTACGCCGTACCCTACGCCGTACCTTACGCCGTACCCTACGCCGTACCATACGCCGTAGGCTCTGCGTCGATTTAACGCGGAACCATAAATCAGCTCTTGAGCCGGCAGGCAGCTTTGATTCCGAAATTTTCGGAGCAAATTTCTTAATAGGCGTTATTTGGATAAACTGAGCCGAGGTTGGGGATCTTAACGGTTACTTTTCGCCTGAAAAAATATTAAAACTTAATAAAGTGGCATATTAACAGCGCTACAGCTGAAATTAAAACAGCTTTTGGCTCTCAGCTTCCTGATCAGGGTAGGGATGAAAACGAGGGGTAGGGGGAGAATTGGGACAGGCACCTGGGCCAAGTGCCCTAGATCTCAAGTGCCCTAAAATCTCCCCCTTCTTTTTTAGGGGGGTAGGGAAGAAAAGAAGGGTGAGTGAAGAAAAGTAGGGGGAGAATTGAGATTGGGCCTTAATGATCTGTGGTTAAATTAGATGTCTGAGTTCATGAGTCCAGCAGGGGGAGGTCCAGATCCTTCCTCTCTGCTGATGGCAGACTGAGACCGAGGTCTCCTGGCAATTGATGAGTCATCAGCAGCTGCTTTTCTGATTGGATGTTCAACTTCTGCTTTCTGTTTTTGCTGAAGAGTCACCACACACACACACACACACACACACACACACACACACACACACACACACACACACACACACACACACACACACACACACACACACACACACACACACACACACACACACACACACACACAGAATCTGATAGTTCTACCTTTGTTGACTGAAATGCTGTGGACGTCCCCGTGTATGTAATTTCTATAATAGAGCCTAAATGAAAACACAAATGTGAAATAAAGCTCATGTATTTATTTTCAGTTTATATACACATTGATTGTCTTCAAGTGAAACATTTACATTTTCTTTTAATTTGTCATTTTCACTCATGTAGCTCTCTGACGTTCATGACTGATGACACAGACGCATGTTTCTGTGCTGATGCTGCTGAAAGACATCGTTCCTCCCCCATCAGGGACACTGACACGCACGCACGCACGCACGCACGCAAGCAAGCACGCACGCACGCACGCACGCACGCACACACACACACACACACACACACACACACACACACACACACACAAACTGCATTTGTGAATAAATGCAGTTCTTTTGAAGGATGTTAATTTTCACATTTCTACGTCTCAGGCTTCAGTGGATGTGACGTTGTTGGTTGATCTGAAGTCACCAACATCTGGTTCCAGCTGTTAGTGTCCTCATTAATAACATGTAGTTATACTGCAACACTACTCAATCAGTACTACTGCAGTACATCAGGTCTTTACCTCTGAATAATCATGAATGATCATCACTGTTTCATCATCTGTTAACTATCTTCTCAACAGCGGTAGCAGCAATAACAATGACACATCAGGTGGACCTGAACCCCCACAGGTGACCTCGGATCACCTTTTAGATGTCTGAGTTCAGCAGGAACCTGCAGGGGGAGATCCAGATCCTTCCTCTCTGCTGATGGCAGACTGAGACCGAGGTCTCCTGGCAACTGATGAGTCATCAGCAGCTGCTTTTCTGATTGGATGTTCAGCTTCTGCTTTCTGTTTCTGCTGAAGAGTCACCACACACACACACACACACACACACACACACACACACACACACACACACACACACACACACACACACACACACACACACACACACACACACACACACACACACACACACACACACACACACACTCAGACCTTTGGCTTTAAAAATAAGGGAAATGTTCCACCAGCCCAACCCAGGTCCAGTATTACATTTCAAGACAGGTTTACAAGAAACTAAAATATCTACCTGTCAACCATTTACAAACTACGATTATGAGAATCTAATAGTTCTACCTCTGCTGACACTGAAATGCTGTGGACATTCCCTTGTATGTAATTTCTATAATACAGCTTAAATGAAAACACAAAAGTGAAATAAAGCACGTATTTATTTTCAGTTTATATACACTTTGATTGTCTTCAAGTGAAACATTTACATTTTCTTTTAATTTTTCATTTTCACTTATGTAGCTCTCTGACATTCATGACTGATGTTTCTGTGCTGATGCTGCTGACGGACATCGTTCCTCCCCCGTCAAAGACACTGACATTGCAGTTTCTCATCTTTCAGGACGCGTAACTGAGCCCCGTCCTGCTCCTCTTTAGGAAAGTACATTTTCTATCCCATTTTTACACTGCCAGGATACTGCATTTTTAAGCTACATAAAGAGTCTGTCATTTCACCAGTAACTACAATAATAAACAAATCTATAAATGAAGGAATCTTTCCCAGTTCTTTTAAAACAGCTATAGTAATTCCAGTCCATACATCTGGTGATGCTCAGGAGGTCAGTAACTATCGACCCATTAGTTTACGTCCAGCAGCCTCAAATGTCATGGAAAATGCAGTGGCAGAACAACTCATTGCCCATCTTGAATCCAAGGTACTTTTACATCCGATGCAGTTTGGATTCAAGAAAAAACATTCCACTGACACGGCCTGCTGCTATTTCCTTGAGGACATTAAAAACAACTTAGACCAAGGAGGAGTGGTTGGTGCGATCTTTTTAGACCTGCACAAGACCTTTGATACTGTCAATCATAATAAACTGTTAGATGAACTTGATAATTACAATCTCTCATTACACACCCAAAACTGGATTAAGTCATACCTTAGTGACCGTCACCAGTGTGTGCGTGTAAACAATACACTTTCTCCATTTAAAGTATGTACACATGGTATACCACAAGGGTCAATCTTGGGGCCATTACTTTTTACCATATATATAAATGACCTGCCTTCCATGTGTGATGATGTCAGCATAATAATGTGTGCAGACGATAGTGTTATATATAGTCATGGTAAGAGCGCTACAGAGGTTGCCAAGAAATTAACAAAGGCAATGCAAAAGATTGCTGCCTGGTAACATAACTCAGGCCTCACCTTAAACTTAGAAAAAACTGTAACCATGTGTTTTACCAACAGGCGCGTACTGAAAGATTGCCCAGACGTCTCAGTAAATAGGCAAACAATAAACAATGTGGATGCATTCAAGTATTTGGGTGACCCAACTCTCAGCTTTAAAAACCATGTTAAAAAAATAAAAAACGCACTGAAATTTAATCTTGCTAATTTCAGATACGTAAGGAATTCACTCCCAGTTGAGCCCTCCAGTATGTATCTGAATGCATTGATTATACTGCAATTTTTATATTGTCTTACAAGCTGGTCTCAGTCAAATAAAACGGTTCAAAAACCACTTGAATCATTATACAAATGTGCCCTAAAAATCCATGATAAAACACCACGTTGCTACCATCATTGTAATATACTCAATAAATATGAAATTTTAAACTTTCAAAATCTGATAAAGCACTCAAATGCCTGCTTACTTTTTAAAATTATCCATAATGCTGCAGCTCCCCCCTTGAGAAAATATGTTACTCTCTGCTCTGAGAAGTCAACGCGAACAACCAGATCTGTTACCAGGGGTGAGTGTCGTGTATCCCAACGCCAAACTGCATTTGGGAGGTCATCATTCTCCTGTATTGCAATGACTCAATGGAATAATCTGCCTACAGACATTATTTCATGTAGAAGTCCCCACACCTTTTCACATCTTGCCAAGCGTTGGTTACTGTCAAAACAAGTGTGTATACATTTATGAAGTGTGTTGTGTGTGTGTGTGTGTGTGTGTGTATGTGTTGGGGGGGCAGCCTAGCTTTAAATCTTAGGTGCCAACATCTGACAGATCCCATGCTCTGTTGAATCTGCTTCCATGTTTCTATTTAATCTATTTTATCTATTGTCTCTTTGCTTTGTTCTGCTCTTTTACTTATTTTTTCTTTTTCTACACTAATTTTTATGTACTATTCCATCAACCTGCCCAGGGACTACAGGTGGAAATTAGCAAGCTGCTACAACCTGGCACAATGCATATTCGCTTGTACAAGATTAATGTCTTATTGTGCACTGTCCCTGTTTTGAAATAAATAAATAAATTGAAATTGAAATTTTTAGAGATATTTACACAAAGTCTTTGCTTTTTGGCAGAAATGTCTTCTCTCTGGTTACATCCATCCATCTCTCTGATTTATTGTTCGTTCCCGTTGTTGCCACAAACCTTGCAAAAACCAGGCTACAGCAGGGGCCGGTTCTCGTGAGGTTAGTGGCAATTCAGTTTGGAGAGGCACAGGAATGGAAAAACACTAAAATACAATTTGCAGCGGAGAACCGTTTCCTTAACATGTCACTAAAAGTTTGGTTTTGGTCTCTGGAAAGATTCTAGAGACAACCTCTGTTGTAATAGACGCTTTATAAATAAAAATAGAATTTAATGGAAAAGGTTTGTGTGATTATTACTTCAGGTTCATGCTAAATTCAGATAAAACAGAGGTTATCATTCTTGGTCCAGAGCATCTTAGGAAGGGATTAGATGGTGTTGCGATGGCTTCCAATGCAACTGTGAGAAACCTTGGTGTTATTTTCGATCAGGATTTGTCGTTTAAACCATATGTCAATCAGGTTTGTAAAATAGCCTTTTTCCATCTCCGTAATATTGCAAAGATTAGGAAAATCCTCTCGCAGAGTGATGCAGAAAAACTAGTTCATGCGTTTGTATCTTCTAGACTAGATTACTGTAATGTGTTGTTAGCAGGATGTCCAAGTAATTTGCTGAATAGGCTCCAGCTGATCCAAAATGCAGCAGCACGAGTACTGACAGGAATTAGCAGGAGAGACCACGTCTCTCCAGTGTTAGTGTCGCTCCATTGGTTACCCGTAAAATTCAGAATCCAATTTAAAATTTTATTACTTGCGTATAAAGCCCAAAACGGCTTAGCTCCGCATTATTTGCAAGACCTGATAGTGCCTTATGTTCCTGTCAGAGCTCTCCGTTCTCAGAGTGCAGGTTTACTCGTAGTTCCTAGAGTATCTAAATGTAGATTTGGAGGGCGGGCGTTCTGCTATCAGGCACCACTACTATGGAACCAACTTCCAATCTGGGTTAAGGAGGCTGACACCACCTCCACCTTTAAAACTAAACTTAAAACATTTCTGTTTAGTAAAGCCTATAGTTAGTGTTTAGTAAACCTCTAGCTGGTGTTGGTAAATCTCTAGGTAGTGTAAACTTTAGTGTGTCAGAGTCGCTCCTGTAGTTTCTTGTGCTGGCCCCCCCTTCTCCTCCCTTTTCTCTCTTTTGTCCATGTTGCAGCATCCTTTGCCGGACACCGGAACCTGCAGGTGGTCGTGGGTGGCTTGTAGCTTGCATTACGGAGCACAAGTCTTTCCCTGACCCTGCACCCCAAACTGGGACTTGCTGATTGGGCCGGAGCTTCGGGAGCTGCATGCTGGCCTGCGGTCCCCACCCCTGGTCATCCCGTTGCTGGCCCCCCCTTCTCCTCCCTTTTCTCTCTTTTGTCCTGCAGGTGGTCGTGGGTGGCTTGTAGCTTGCATTACGGAGCACAAGTCTTTCCCCGACCCTGCACCCCAACCTGGGACTTGCTGATTGGGCCGGAGCTTCGGGAGCTGCGTGCTGGCCTGCGGTCCCCACCCCTGGTCATCCCGTTGCTGGCCCCCCCTTCTCCTCCCTTTTCTCTCTTTTGTCCTGCAGGTGGTCGTGGGTGGCTTGTAGCTTGCATTACGGAGCACAAGTCTTTCCCTGACCCTGCACCCCAACCTGGGACTTGCTGATTGGGCCGGAGCTTCGGGAGCTGCGTGCTGGCCTGCGGTCCCCACCCCTGGTCATCCCGTTGCTGCTTCCACCTGCCTGCTGTGCTGTTGCCGTCCCTGACCCACCAGTCTGGCCCTCGGCAGGAGGGTCCCCCCTTATGAGCCTGGTCCTGCTCAAGGTTTCTTCCCTCCTAAAGGGGAGTTTTTCCTTGCCACTGTTTGGCTTAAGGTTTTTCTCCCACTAGGGGAGTTTTTACCTGCCATTGTTTATGTAATAACTGCTCGGGGGTCATGTTCTGGGTATGGGTCTCTGTAAAGCGTCTAGAGACAACTCTGTTGTATTAGACGCTATATAAATAAAATTGAATTGAAAAATTGAAAAATCTCTGACCCCCCTGGCAGCAGTCCATGTTACCTGAACCAGAACCTGCTCCTGGTGACACATCAGGTGAACCTGAACCCCCACAGGTGACCTCGGATCACCTTTTAGATGTCTGAGTTCAGCAGGAATCAGCAGGGGGAGATCCAGATCCTTCCTCTCTGCTGATGGCAGACTGAGACCGAGGTCTCCTGGCAACTGATGAGTCATCAGCAGCTGCTTTTCTGATTGGATGATGAAATCTCTGCTTTCTGTTTCTGCTGAAGAGTCACCACACACACACACACACACACACACACACACACACACACACACACACACACACACACACACACACACACACACACACACACACACACACACACACTCAGACCTTTGGCTTTAAAAATAAGGGAAATGTTCCACCACCCGCTGTCCCACCAGCCCAACCCAGCTCCAGTATTACATTTCAAGACAGGTTTACAAGAAACTAAAATATCTACCTGTCAACCACTTACCAACTACAATTATGAGCTCAGAATCTGATAGTTCTAGCGTTGTTGACTGAAATGCTGTGGACATTCCCCAGTACTGTATGTCATTTCTATAATAGAGCCTAAATGAAAATAGTCAGGGCCGAAAATTGAAAAAGCCCCTTAGAAAACAACATAGTAGGCATTTTTGAGGAAAAGCACTTTCTCTATTGTTTCGGTAGGATTTTTTTGTGCTGAATCCATTTCTGCCGTATGCTAAGCTGTCAAAGTTATCGTCTAGTCATAATTATTGATTAATTAGCACAACTATTGATTTGTAGTCTAAAGTTAGAAATGGTGATCAGTTTCCTATTTGTCAATAGTAGATATATGATTGTTTGGTATCAATGTAAAAGGGACCTTCTCAGCTTTTATCTGAGCCCATGGTTGTGTTTTTCTGACAAACATAGAGGTCACACGGCCTCCTTAAACCATAAATTACACACATTTCCATACAATTTTTCGCCTAAACTATCTAGTTAATTTTATCTTGTGGGATCAAGAGATATCAACGACCCAAAAGACAACAACCACAATACCCAATGGACTTTGAAGAGTCAGGAAATGTATGATATAACCATACTTTTTCTTTGTGAGAAGTTATTATAAGGCTTGAAATAGCTGTAACCAGCTCAGTCCCATTCACCACCATTCATTCTTTGGACCAGCATTTTGTAAAGACTACCACATTATTAGTAACTAACTAACTCTAACTCTAACTAACTCCTTTCTTTTAATTGTGATGTGAGCCCTGTTAGGGACGAGTGTTGCAAATTAGCATTCGCTAGAAACACTATGATTCAGGCATCAGATAGCCATTTATGTCCGTCTATGTTTTCTGTATCTGTCCCTTCCAAATAAACAAATGAAATGAAATGTAAGCAATATTCAAAGGCCTGAGTGATTTTCATCAATTTAATTCATCAAAAATTTCACTGAACAATCACATTTTTCCCCTCCTTGAACCGCCACCTTACTGTGGTGGAGGGGTTTGTGTGCCCGAGTGATCCTAGGAGCTATGTTGTCGGGGGCACTTACGCCCCTGGTAGGGTCTCCCATGGCAAACAGGTCCTGGGTGACGGGCCAGACTAAGAGCGGTTCACGCCAATCATGGAGGAGAAAGAACAAAGGAAGGTAACGTCGCCGGGATCGGCGTCACCGGGGCCCCGCCCTGGAGCCAGGCCTTGGGTTGGGGCTCGAAGACGAGCGCCTGGTGGCCGGGTCTTTGCCCGTGGGACCCGGCCGGGCTCAGCCCGAAACGGCGAGCTTGTACGTGAGGTTGAGAGATACCGGCTAGAGATAGTCGGGCTCACCTCCACACATAGCTTGGGCTCTGGAACCCAGCTCCTTGAAAGGGGCTGGACCCTCCACTACTCTGGAGTTGCCCAGGGTGAGAGGCGACGGGCTGGTGTGGGCTTGGTTATAGCCCCTCAGCTCAGCCGCCATGTGTTGGAGTTCACCCCGGTGAACGAGAGGGTCGCTTCCCTGCGCCTTCGGGTCGGGAAAAGGTCTCTCACTGTTGTTTGTGCCTACGGGCCGAACAGCAGTGCGGAGTACCCGGCCTTCTTGCAGTCCCTGGGAGGAGTACTGGATAGTGCTCCAACTGGGGACTCCATTGTTCTACTGGGGGACTTCAATGCTCACGTGGGCAATGACAGTGATACCTGGAGAGGCGTGATTGGGAGGAACGGCCTCCCCGATCTGAACCCGAGCGGTGCTTCGTTGTTGGACTTCTGTGCTAGTCACAGTTTGTCCATCACGAACACCATGTTCAAACATAAGGGTGTCCATCAGTGCACGTGGCACCAGGACACCCTAGGCCGGAGGTCAATGATCGACTTTGTTGTCGTTTCATCTGACCTTCGGCCGCATGTCTTGGACACTCGGGTGAAGAGAGGGGCTGAGCTGTCAACTGATCACCACCTGGTGGTGAGTTGGATGCGCTGGCGGAGGAGGAGGTTGGACAGACCGGGCAGACCGAAACGGATTGTGAGGGTCTGTTGGGAACGTCTGGCTGAGCCCTCTGTCAGGGACATCTTCAACTCCCACCTCCGGGAGAGCTTCTCTCGGATCACGGGGGAGGCGGGGGACATCGTTCTCTGCCTCCACGCTGTCGACGCGGCGGCTCGAAGTTGTGGACGCAAGGTCTCCGGTGCCTGTCGTGGCGGCAATCCTAGAACCCGGTGGTGGACACCGGAAGTACAGGATGCCGTCAGACTGAAGGAGTCCTACCGGGCTATGTTGGCCTGTGGGACTCCTGACGCAGTAGATAGGTACCGGCAGGCCAAGCGGGCCGCGGCCCGGGCGGTCCGGGAGGCAAAAACTCCGGTCTGGGAGGAGTTCGGGGAGGCCATGGAGGAAGACTTTCGGTCGGCCTCGAGGAAATTCTGGAGGACCGTTCGGCGCCTCAGAAGGGGGAAGCAGTACTCTGCCGGCACCGTTTACGGTGTGGGTGGGGAGCTGTTGACCTCGACTGGGGACATTGTCGGACGGTGGAAGGAATACTTCGAGGATCTCCTTAACCCGACTGACATGCCTTCCACTGAGGAAGCAGAGGGTTGGGGCTCGGAGGCGTGCTCATCCATCACCCAAGCCGAGGTCACTGAGGTGGTTCGTAAGCTCCTCAGTGGCACCGGGGGTGGATGAGATCCGCCCTGAGTACCTCAAGTCTCTGGATGTCGTAAGGCTGTCTTGGTTGTCTATGGCTGTTCATAATTTTTATGGACAGGATTTCTAGGCGCAGCCAGGGGCCGGAGGGGATCCGGTTTGGGAACCTCAGGATTTCATCTCTGCTTTTTGCGGATTATGTTGTCCTGTTGGCTTCATCAGACCGGGACCTTCAGCATGTGCTGGGGCGGTTTGAGGCCGAGTGCGACGCGGCAGGGATGAGAATCAGCACCTCCAAGACCGAGGCCATGGTTCTCCATCGGGAAAGGGTGGCATGCCTTCTCCGGGTGGGTGGAGAAGTCCTGCCTCAAATGGAGGAGTTCAAGTATCTCGGGGTCTTGCTGCAGCTCGTCAGCTCATCTATGGAGAAGTTAAAGAGCATCTACCGCTAGATTCTCCTTTCATCAAGGCAGGGAAGAGAATCAGGCCACAATAGATGAATGTTACCAGCAGTGACTAAGTTTGTGGTGTTGAACATATTACTGGACATTGTTGTTCAATTGCTACAAAATAATTTGTTGTTTTTAGTTAATTTCTACAGAAGAATTTATTTTATTATTATTATTTTATATTAAATACATATTTTACTGTATATTACAACTCATCTTGTGGGGACCCCCTGGCACCATGGAGGAGCCCAAGGCTGGGGGCATCTTAAGACCTCACTTAAATTTTTTTGTTCAAAGATATAAAAGTTTTATATCTTTGAACAAAAAAGATCAGAGAAACAAAGAAATTGAAACAAAGAAACAATTTTAGTATCAACTTTGTTTTATTAAAACAAAGTTGATACTAAAATTGTTTCTTCTCCTTTTTTCCATATGAGAATCGATAAGAGAATCAATAAAGAATTGAATCGTTAAGCACACAATCACCCACAAGATAGAAATAATATGGTGATATTATACATTTTCTGAAACTGTATATGAAAGTGAGTATTGCTGTACTTGTTTTTTTATGTCTCTGGTATTCCTAGGTGTCACAGAGTTAATTCAAATAAAAATAACATAGGCGAAAATGGTGAAAAATTAACATTCTCTGGGGTTTCTGGAGCTCTATTGACCTCCAAGTATGTCAGAAAAGTTCAACTTTAGGTTTGAAAGACAGCTATAAATGTCTCCTTTAAAATGATACCAAACACAGTATTATTGGAACTTAGGAATTGCTTGATCTATGAGCCTAAACCAGGATAGGCAACAGCGTTTACAGTCCAATTTACCATATGGGGTGGCCATCTTGAATGTGGGAATATAGAAAACCAGGGGTCTAATTTTTTTGGCATACGGTGGATTCTGGTTTGGGACACACTGATCTTTCAAAAAATGCTGTATGCCATCTTTTCCTCAAAAATGCCTACAGGGTTACATGATTCTGAAGTTACAGCCCAGTCTAAAACACAAAAGTGAAAAAAGCACATGTATTTATTTTCAGTTTATATACACATTGATTGTGAAAAGTGAAACATTTACATTTTCTTTTAATTTGTCATTTTCACTCATGTAGCTCTCTGACATTCATGACTGATGACACAGACGCATGTTTCTGCGCTGATGCTGCTGACGGACATCGTTCCTCCCCCGTCAGAGACACTGACATCTTAGTTACACGTCTTTCAGGGCGCGTAACTGAGCCCCGTTTTAGGAAAGTAAATTTTCTATCACTCACACACACACACACACACACACACACACACACACACACACACACACACACACACACACACACACACACACACACACACACACACACACAAACTGCATTTGTGAATAAATGCAGTTCTTTTGAAGGATGTTAATTTTCACATTTCTACGTCTCAGGCTTCAGTGGATGTGACGTCGCTGGTTGATCTGAAGTCACCAACATCTGGTTCCAGCTGTTTGTGTCCTCATTAATAACATGTAGTTATACTGCAACACTACTCAATCAGTATTACTGCAGTACATCAGGTCTTTACCTCTGAATAATCCTGAATGATCATCGCTGCTTCATCATCTGTTAACTATCTTCTCAACAGCGGTAGCAGCATTAACAATGACACATCAGGTGGACCTGAACCCCCACAGGTGACCTCGGATCACCTTTTAGATGTCTGAGTTCAGCAGGAACCTGCAGGGGGAGATCCAGATCCTTCCTCTCTGCTGATGGCAGACTGAGACCGAGGTCTCCTGGCAACTGATGAGCCATCAGCAGCTGCTTTTCTGATTGGATGTTCAACTTCTGCTTTCTGTTTCTGCTGAAGAGTCACCACACACACACACACACACACACACACACACACACACACACACACACACACACACACACACACACACACACACACACACACACACACACACACACACACACACACACACACACACACACACACACACACACACACTCAGACCTTTGGCTTTAAAAATAAGGGAAATGTTCCACCACCCGCTGTCCCACCAGCCCAACCCAGCTCCAGTATTACATTTCAAGACAGGTTTACAAGAAACTAAAATATCTACCTGTCAACAACTTACAAACTATGTTTATGAGCTCGGAATCTAATAGTTCTACCTCTGCTGACACTGAAATGCTGTGGACATTCCTGTGTATGTAATTTTATAATACAGCTTTCCGTAAATGAAAACACAAAAGTGAAATAAAGCACGTATTTATTTTCAGTTTATATACACTTTGATTGTCTTCAAGTGAAACATTTACATTTTCTTTTAATTTCTCATTTTCACTTATGTAGCTCTCTGACATTCATGACTGATAACAGACGCATGTTTCTGTGCTGATGCTG
Organism: Cololabis saira; assembly: GCF_033807715.1. Classification (NCBI taxonomy): domain Eukaryota; kingdom Metazoa; phylum Chordata; class Actinopteri; order Beloniformes; family Belonidae; genus Cololabis; species Cololabis saira. Next base: position 12,208,914 of record NC_084606.1, on the reverse strand, counting down.
CTGACGGACATCGTTCCTCCCCCGTCAGAGACACTGACATTGCAGTTTCTCATCTTTCAGGACGCGTAACTGAGCCCCGTCCTGCTCCTCTTTAGGAAAGTACATTTTCTATCCCATTTTTACACTGCCAGGATACTGCATTTTAAAGTTACATAAAGAGTCTGTCATTTCACCAGTAACTACAATAATAAACAAATCTATAAATGAAGGAATCTTTCCCAGTACTTTTAAAACAGCTATAGTAATTCCAGTCCATACATCTGGTGATGCTCAGGAGGTCAGTAACTATCGACCCATTAGTTTACGTCCAGCAGCCTCAAAGGTCATGGAAAATGCAGTGGCAGAACAACTCATTGCCCATTTTGAATCCAAGGCACTTTTACATCCGATGCAGTTTGGATTCAAGAAAAAACATTCCACTGACCCGGCCTGCTGCTATTTCCTTGAGGACATTAAAAACAACTTAGACCAAGGAGGAATGGTTGGTGTGGTCTTTTTAGACCTGCGCAAGGCATTTGATACTGTCAATCATAATAAACTGTTAGATAAACTTGGTAATAATTACAATCTCTCATTACACACCCAAAACTGGATTAAATCATACCTTAGTGACCGTCACCAGTGTGTGCGTGTAATACACTTTCTCCATTTAAAGTATGTACACCTGCCTTCCATGTGTGATGATGTCAGCATAATAATGTATGCAGACGATAGTGTTATATATAGTCATGGTAAGAGCGCTACAGAGGTTGCCAAGAAATTAACAAAGGCAATGCAAAAGATTGCTGCCTGGTAACATAACTCAGGCCTCACCTTAAACTTAGAAAAAACTGTAACCATGTGTTTTACCAACAGGCGCGTACTGAAAGATTGCCCAGACGTCTCAGTAAATAGGCAAAAAATAAACAATGTGGACACATTCAAGTATTTGGGTGTCACCCTTGACCCAACTCTCAGCTTTAAAAACCATGTTAAAAAAATAAAAAACACACTGAAATTTAATCTTGCTAATTTCAGATACGTAAGGAATTCACTCCCAGTTGAGCCCTCCAGTATGTATCTGAATGCATTGATTATACTGCATTTTTTATATTGTCTTACAAGCTGGTCTCAGTCAAATAAAACAGTTCAAAAACCACTTGAATCATTATACAAATGTGCCCTAAAAATCCATGATAAAACACCACGTTGCTACCATCATTGTAATATACTCAATAAATATGAAATTTTAAACTTTCAAAATCTGATAAAGCACTCAAATGCCTGCTTACTTTTTAAAATTATCCATAATGCTGCAGCTCCCCTCTTGAGAAAATATGTTACTCTCTGCTCTGAGAAGTCAACGTGAACAACCAGATCTGTTACCAGGGTGAGTGTCGTGTATCCCAACGCCAAACTGCATTTGGGAGGTCATCATTCTCCTGTATTGCAATGACTCAATGGAATAATCTGCCAACAGACATTATTTCATGTACAAGTCCCCACACCTTCTCACATCTTGCCAAGCGTTGGTTACTGTCAAAACAAGTGTGTATACATTTATGAAGTGTGTTGTGTGTGTGTGTGTGTGTGTGTGTGTGTGTGTGTGTGTGTGTGTGTGTGTGTGTGTGTGTTGGGGGGGCAGCCTAGCTTTAAATCTTAGGTGCCAACATCTGACAGATCCCATGCTCTGTTGAATCTGCTTCCATGTTTCTATTTAATCTATTTTATCTATTGTCTCTTTGCTTTGTTCTGCTCTTTTACTTATTTTTTCTTTTTCTACACTAATTTTTATGTACTATTCCATCAACCTGCCCAGGGACTACAGGTGGAAATTAGCAAGCTGCTACAACCTGGCACAATGCATATTCGCTTGTACAAGATTAATGTCTTATTGTGCACTTTCCCTGTTTTGAAATAAATAAATAAATTGAAATACATTTTTTTAGAGATATTTACACAAAGTCTTCGCTTTTTGGCAGAAATGTCTTCTCTCTGGTTACATCCATCCATCTCTCGGATTTATTGTTCCAAGTTCCCGTTGTTGCCACAAACCTTGCAAAAACCAGGCTACAGCAGGGGCCAGTTCTCGTGAGGTTAGTGGCAATTCAGTTTGGAAAGGCACAGGAATGGAAAAACATTAAAATTACAATTTGCAGCGGAGAACCGGTTCCGTTACATGTCACTAAAAATTTGGTTTTGGTCTCTGGAAAGATTCTAGAGACAACCCCTGTTGTAATAGATGCTTTATAAATAAAATATAATTTAATGGAAGAGGTTTGTGTGATTGTTACTCCAGGTTCATGTTATCTCTGACCCCCCTGGCAGCAGTCCATGTTACCTGAACCAGAACCTGCTCCTGGTGACACATCAGGTGGACCTGAACCCCCACAGGTGACCTCGGAACACCTTTTAGATGTCTGAGTTCAGCAGGAACCAGCACGGGGAGATCCAGATCCTTCCTCTCTGCTGATGGCAGACTGAGACCGAGGTCTCCTGGCAACTGATGAGTCATCAGCAGCTGCTTTTCTGATTGGATGTTCAGCTTCTGCTTTCTGTTTCTGCTGAAGAGTCACCACACACACACACACACACACACACACACACACACACACACACACACACACACACACACACACACACACACACACACACACACACACACACACACACACACACACACACACACACACACACTCTACCCGTCAAGTTTTGGCTTTAAAAATAAGGGAAATGTTCCACCACCCGCTGTCCCACCAGCCCAACCCAGGTCCAGTATTACATTTCAAGACATGTTTACAAGAAACTAAAATATCTACCTGTCAACCATTTACAAACTACGTTTATGAGCTCAGAATCTGATAGTTCTACCTCTGCTGACACTGAAATGCTGTGGACATTCCCGTGTATGTAATTTCTATAATAGAGCCTAAATGAAAACACAAAAGTGAAATAAAGCTCATGTATTTATTTTCAGTTTATATACACCTTGATTGTCTTCAAGTGAAACATTTACATTTTCTTTTAATTTTTTATTTTCACTCATGTAGCTCTCTGACATTCATGACTGATGACACAGACGTTTCTGTGCAGATGCTGCTGATGGACATCGTTTCTCCCCCGTCAGAGACACTGACATCGCAGTTTTCATCTTTCAGGACGCGTAACTGAGCCCCGCCTGCTAGTAAATCCCCCCCCCCCCCACACACACACACACAGAAACTGCATTTGTGAATAAATGCAGTTCTTTTGAAGGACGTTACTTTTCACATTTCCACGTCTCAGGCTTCAGTGGATGTGACATCGCTGGTTGATCTGAAGTCACCAACATCTGGTTCCAGCTGTTAGTGTCATCTAACATGTAGTTATACTGCAACACTACTCAATCAGTATTACTGCAGTACATAAGGTCTTTACCTCTGAATAATCATGAATGATCATCACTGCTTCATCATCTGTTAACTATCTTCTCAACAGTGGTAGCAGCAATAACCATAATCTATCTATTTATTTTATTTTATATTTTTACATATATATGAGGAGGACAGGGGGGTCTGCTGCAAATCTGAAATGAGAGAAACACAGGAAAACACACAATGGGCACACAAGCCTTTGGAATCTGCAAGAGAGAAAACAAACAAACAGACACGAGAACAGGCAGAGACACAAACAGCAACCATTCCAGGTCTCTAAAACTGAATCAAGACTAGGCTACTGAGATTATCTGTCCCCCAAAACTGTGGGGTGAGCATGTAGGTGAGTGAGCAAGTGTGTATGTCTGTGTAACTGTGTGTGTGCAAAGTGAAAACAAGGCTTTACGCTGGTTCTAGTGAGGTCTCTTGGTCTCAGTGAGGACTCTGGCAGCAGCGTTCTGGACTAACCGCAGCTGGTTGATGGAGGTTCTAGTGAAACCCATGAGACCAGCGTTATAATAGTCCAGTTTGCTAAAGATAAAAGCTGGACTAGGTCTCCTAAGTCCTGCTGAGACATCAGTCCTTTAACCCAGCCTTTCTCAACCTTTTTTCAGTCATGACACCTTTCAAAAGTGAATAAAATCTCACGACACCCCAGAGTAAACTATAATTAAAAACCACACTGCATCGCTGTAAATGCATATGACGCGCACGTACGGTGTGCGGCGCCGCGTAGCCTACGGCGTACCCTATGCCGTAGGCTACGCGTCGATTTAACGCGGAACCATAATTCAGGCTTAACTTTGAACGGCCGGTTCACACCAACGTCCAGCGGTTGGAATTCCTTCGTCAGACCTCCCGGAGTAACAGCAAGCACAGCGTTCATATTTTTCACTTCTTTTTTTACATTGTCTGTGAGATGGGCGCGCATAGAGTCCCAGATCAGCAGCGATGGTGATGTGTGAAAGAAACCACCGGGTCACCTTACATAGACCTGCCTCAAACACTCATCACCATCCCTTCATCCATCGAGCCCTTTTCATTTGCCTTTTTAATGACTCCGGCTGGAAAAGTCTCTTTAGGCAGTCTTTCTTTTAAAAATCACCATAGTTTCTGTCCATCAGCGTGCAGGCAAGCACAACAGTGAACGATGACTTCTCATCGTCACCGTGCTGGTCCCCTTCCTCTCCACCGTGTGATTCACCGGGATATCGAAAGTCAGCTGGTCTCTAATGATGATGGTCTCTAACATGTCCGCAAATCACGGGTGATTCACGCGCCCCCTTCCCCTTTTAACTTCTCATGGTGGCCTCAATTACGTCCGCCTTACAATAATACAATGGGCGCATTGCGTCATTGGGCGCGCGGCACATTTAAAAAAAAGACGTTTGTCTGCGCCTAATGGTCGTCAAAATACGGTATCTTATTTATTTATTTATTTATTCATTCATTCATTGGCAAAAAGAATGTATTTATGTATGTATTCATATATTTATATATGAAATGTCAGACTAGGTAATTTTTTGACGACACCCCTAAAGCAGTCAGAGGACACCCCAGGGTGCCGCGACACCCCTGTTGAGAAAGGCTGCTTTAATCCACCAGATATCCTTTGGGTGATAACAGGTTGACTTCACTACCGTCTTCATGTGGCTGGTAAAGTTCAGAGTCCAGAACCAGTCACAAGTTTTGGCTTGGTTCTTTAGTGCTGACCAGCAACCTGATAAGATCCAGACCTTTGGACGCTTTTAGACCAGTGTTTACAACTTCCTGTACGCCGAAGTCTGACAGACTTGTTCAATCGCTTGAACAAGCCCAGAACTAGAGGGAACAGGTCAACATACCACCCAGCACGTTCTGGCTTCTCCAAATATAATAACCTACAAGGTTTTAGATTTTTGACCATTGGTCAGGAACAAAGTGTTATTAACTCTACTCACACTAACGTCGCTGGTGGACTAGTTCTTCTGCCGTCCATCATGGTGGCACCATGTGATCGTGGTCTCTGCACACTTACCGTACACAAACAAACCGTCCTAGTGCTCTTCTGCAGAGATTGTGTCTGTCTCTGAGGAGGAACCACCACGTGTCCTTCGTGTTATTGTGATCAGCTGTAAACATGTTCAGTTGTTTATTGTTTTGGTCCCTAACAAAGTTTACACTGATCTACTACAGAACCTGGACTTGGTCTGTGAATTAACCCTTTAGAGACGTGGCATCAGTAGCCTCTAAGGTCTAAGGATCTGAGACTAAATGCATTTCTGAATTATGTGTTTGTCTCTGAGGTGTTTTGGTCCAGGACCAGAAACCGTCCTCACACCAGTCTGCTCCACCTCTGTAGCTCCTTCAGCCTGTCCCACTGTCCCGTGTGGCGGCAGCTACGGCTGGTCCAGCTCCTGTAGCTGCTGAGGGGGGGTGGGACTGAAGTGAGTCCTGTATAAACTGGTTCTGCAGAGAGGTGGAACGCGAGGATCTTCCAGGAGAAAACGGACCTGGTTCCTGGCCAGCGAAGGGATATAATTTTCAGAAACTTTATATTCTCAACATTTATAACATAAATATTTATCAGACATGTGTTTTTATTTATAAGGTCTTAAAGGAGGAAAGCATTCCTGCTCACCTCAAAGACTATTTTACAAACTCTCAGTACTTATGCAACCCGTCGAGCGTTAGATCTGCATCCTCCAAAATGTGTTACAACCAGGGGTAAATATGCACTACGGTACAGGGGTGTCAAACTATGGAATACATATTCCCATTTAGCAAAAAAATGCTTCTCTGTACAAGGTTTTAAAGGATGTCTGAAAAACCACTTAATTTTTGTTTTGTAAATGGAACTGCTCTGGCATAAGTAATCAGAATCAGAATCAGAATCAGAAAAGGGTTTATTGCCAAGTTTGTTAAACACACACAAGGAATTTGTTGTGGTGATTGGTGCAACACAATACAAATATAAAAACAAATATATAAGAGATCAAATAAAATGTATAAACAATAAAATAAAATGTATAAACAGAAAAACCTAATACAAATTAGGTTTTTAAAGTGCCGGATATGAGTCTGTACAAAGTCTGTAATGGATGTACTGACACATTTTATCGTCTTGTGTAATCTCCTTGAAATTATTTTTTGTTTGTGTTTATTTGGTTTGTTATTTAGTCGTTTATTTTTTGGTTGTTTCTTAATTATTAAATTGTACTCTTTTTTTTAAATTTTTATCCCGGTTTTTTCCCATTTTTTTACCACCCCGTGCTCCTACCTACTGACAGTCCTGTGCATTGCCATCCTCTACCAACCCCGGGAGGGCCCTGCACTGAGCTCAGGTCTCCTCCTTAACCTGAAGAGTGAGCAGGCCGCATCTTTTCACCAGACAGGGTGGGGTTTCTCCGGCCGGACGTAGCGCGTGGAAGGATCACGTTATTCCGGCCGGATCCTCCCCACCCCATCTGGCGCCCCGGTTGGCCAGAGGGGGCATGTGTAGCCCAGGACTGTGTGCATGTTTTTGTGAGGGTAGCTCACACTACCAGGGGAACACGGGGAGAACATGCAAACTCCACACAGAAAGATCCTTTCGCCAACCCCACCCATGGTGTGGGCACTGAAGTCATGGGGGAACTAACACGCACTTCAGCACCCACAGCGTCCCCCGGCGGGAATCGAACGAAATTGTACTCTTTATCATTATTCATATATCCGATCATTTTTCTTTTGTGTAAATTCTTTTGTAATTTTCATTTATTTCTATATAGATTTCTAATTGCTCATTTGTATATTTTGTTCTTATAAGTATGATATTACATTTTATGTTAACTTATAGGTGGAGGCACCTGATAAGCTCTTTGAGTTTTCGCCTCTTCCTGCACTTTAATTTGTAAAGTTGTTACTTTATTTGTGAAATTTTTAACTGTGCAAATAAATAAATCTAAAAAATCTAATCTAAAAAAAAAATCTGCAGGTGTGCTGGTCTGGATGAAGACTTCTCTAACTTTATAGGTTCATATCACCCATCTATCTTTCTCGGTCTCCCTCCATCTCCTCCCTGTGTCGTGTTAACCTACATCTCCTGTGGACCCACAAAATATCAGATCAAGAACATTACTCAGGTCACCTGTAACGCATTTATATTGGAAAATTCAGATTCAGATTCAGAAAAACTTTATTTATCCCTGAGGGGCAATTGCAAGAACAACTGTGCAGCAAGACGTTGAAAGTACCAAATAGAATAATAGAATAAAATAAAAGCAGATAAATGAGGCATGTCTCGTATGTACAAAAAATATAAAAATATAAGAATGTTAAAAAATGTAAAATAGAGTGACTGTAGTGGTATAAATAAAACTACAGTCACTCTATTTTACATTTTTTAACATTCCATACCACACCAACCCAAAAGGTTGGTGTGATTGTTACTCCAGGTTCATGCTATCTCTGACCCCCCTGGCAGCAGTCCATGTTATCCAGATTCTTCCTCTCTGCTGATGGCAGACTGAGACCGAGGTCTCCTGGCAACTGATGAGTCATCAGCAGCTTCTTTTCTGATTGGATGATGAAACTTCTGCTTTCTGTTTCTGCTGAAGAGTCACCACACACACACACACACACACACACACACACACACACACACACACACACACACACACACACACACACACACACACACACACACACACACACACACACACACACACACACACACACACACACACACACACACACACACACACACACACACACACACACACCACAGGTTTACAAGAAACTAAAATATCTGCCTGTCAACCACTTACTAGCTACAATTATGAGCTCAGAATCTGATAGTTCTACCTCTGCTGACACTGAAATGCTGTGGACATTCCTGTGTATGTAATTCCTATAATAGAGCCTAAATGAAAACACAAAAGTGAAATAAAGCACTATTTATTTTCAGTTTATATACACATTGATTGTCTTCAAGTAAAACATTTACATTTTCTTTTAATTTTTCATTTTCAATCATGTAGCTCTCTGACATTCATGACTGATGACACAGATGTTTCTGTGCTGGTGCTGCTGACGGACATCGTTCCTCCTCCGTCAGAGACACTGACATCGCAGTTATTCATCTTTCAGGACGCGTAACTGAGCCCCGTCCTGCTTCTCTTTAGGGAAGTAAATTTTCGATCCCATTTTTAGAGATATTTACACAAATTCTTCGCTTTTTTGGCAGAAATGCCTTCTCTCTCGTTACATCCATCTATCTCTCTGATTTGTGGTTCTGAGTTAGTTCCCATTGTTGCCACAAACCTCACGAGAACCAGGCTAAAGCAGGGGGCAGTTCTCGTGAGGTTAGTGGAAATTCAGTTTGGAGGAGCACAGGAATGCTTTTTATTTATTAAAAAAAAATTATATATTTACCCCCGATTTTTTTCCCATTTTTACCACCCCGTGCTCCTGCCTAAGTCAGTCCTGGGCATTGCCATCCTGTGTAACTGTGTGTGTGCAAAGCGAAAAAAAAGGCTTTACGCTGGTCTTAGTGAGGACTCTGGTCTGAGAGGATCTGAAACTAAATGCATTTCTGAATTATGTGTTTGTCTCTGAGGTGTTTGGGTCCAGGACAGAAACCATCCTCACACCAGTCTGCTCCACCTCTGTAGCTCCTTCACCCTGAGACTGAGACCGAGGTCTCCTGGAAACTGATGAGTCATCAGCAGCTGCTTCTCTGATTGGATGTTCAACTTCTGCTTTCTGTTTGTGCTGAAGAGTCAGCAAACACACACACACACACACACACACACACACACACACACACACACACACACACACACACACACACACACACACACACACACACACACACACACACACACACACACACACTCAGACCTCAGACAGGAACATGAATGATGAAGAGACGAGTCTCAACATGTTGCAGCTTCACTGTTGAACTAGAAACGTTTCCATCATGAAGTTTAGCCTTCCAGTTTAATCTGAACCTGAGAGGAACACATGCACACATGCTGATGGAGCTGGTCACGTCTGCACCAGGTCACAGAAATCCTAAATACTTCAAAGGAAACCTGGAATGAAATATCTCTGATTTGACAAAACTCCCAAATATAAAAAAAAGTGTTGATGATCCAGTTCATCATAAAAGTCTCAAAACAGCTTTTCACATTTCTACGTCTCAGGCTTCACCAACATCTGGTTCCAGCTGTTTGTGTCCTCATTAATACCATGTCGTTGTACTACAACACTACTCAATCAGACCCCCTCCTCAGGGACTGGGAGTTGCCCAGAGTAGGAGAAGCACAGGAGGTCGATCCACAACGGGCCGGCAGCCTCCTCTGGGTCGGGTTGCGGTCCAAGATGCGATCCCTCCTGACTCTAAATGACATCTAACAGAACTAACAAAATTAATCAGGAGGGGTAGCGGGGGAAGGGGAATAGGGGGAAAAAAAGAATAAAATAAATAAAAAAATGTATATATATATAAAATTTTAAAAATACTTAAAATGAAAAAGAGAGGGGAGCTGTCCTTTCACTGACGTCCTACCTGCCTCTTTCTGAGGCTCCCGGTCGGGCAACTGGAGTCTGGTGGGGGCCTCCTGCTCGCTTCCCTGACGCCCCGGTCTGACCTCACCCCTCATTGCAAAACATAAATTAGTAATTTTAATTCTAATAATTATTCTTGGCAGTATCATGATGTATTGTTTCATAGTTTATTATTATATTAAGTTATGAAATCTCATGGGATGTTATACTATAGTATTATTATATCGTTATATATAATAGTATGGTGATAAAATTTGGTTATATGTTATAATATTTTATAAAAATTATGTTATATTAGGATATTACTATATTATTATTCTATATTATATAGTGCTACACCACTCTATATGATAATTATTTATTTGTTTAACTTATTTACTCTCGAATTAGTATTGTCAATTTATGTATTTACTTTCATCACCTTATCTACACACACACACACACACACACACACACACACACACACACACACACACACACACACACACACACACACACACACACACACACACACACACACACACACACACACACACACACACACACACACACACACACACACACACACACACACACACACACACAACTGATGTCGTCTTCTGTCATTGTTTGCACTATATGTTAATAAATAAAAAAAAAAAACACTACTCAATCAGTACTACTGCAGTACATCAGGTCTTTACCTCTGAATAATCATGAATTATCATCACTGTTTCATCATCATGTTAACTATCTTCTCAACAGCGGTAGCAGCAATAACACTAAGACTAAAGATGTTTGGGTCTTCTTAAACATCGAGATCTTCTTTATTGTTGTTCTGAAGAGACGTCTTGTTGTTATGGTGTTACTGGGGTTGGCTTTGTGACCCGCTTCCTGTTTTATTTTATGTGAGTGTGTCCTTAAGTTCAGTTTGTCTTCCCTAGTTCTCAGCTGCCCTGATTGTTTGCAATGAGTGAGCAGTGTTGCCAGCTTAATCACTTTGTCGCTATATTTAGGGACTTTTCAGACATTTTTAGAGACTTAAAAAAAAGAACTAGTGACGAATCTAGCGACTTTTTCAGGTCTTTTGGAGACTCTTGGTGACTCTAGTTTGAAAACACGTATAATTTTTTACGCGTTAGTCATAGTAATCAATATGACTCTAAAAGGATCATAAATCATTCTAATTAATCAAATTATTTTAATAAATAAAACTACGGTGGCCTATACGATAAAGAAAGAGAGATTAAAACAAACATTAAGTTAATTTGTAGTTCTAAACATCTGCTCATTTTTAACTTCTGTTTTACGTCTCCCACTACGTTACTTCTCTTACAGCATCATTACAATTATAAACAAATCATCAGATATGCAAATGAGGCAATGAAGTCACATAGCGACTTTTAGGACAGCCAATAGCTACGTTCCTTCCTGAGGACTTGGCATCACTGCCAGAGATCAATAAAACCTTGTCTTGTCTTTCCTGTCCTCCCTGATGGTCCTTCTGTGTCTTCACCTGTCTGTTTGCCTTTTTACCGGGTGGGTTTGAGTTTTCTTTATTTTTCTAGTTTTAATATTTTTTTTTGCAAGTGCAGCGCTATTTGTTAAATAAAATACTTTTAATGTTGATACTCCTGCCGCCTCAGTGTCTTGCACTTGGGTCCTCACCCCAAAGTCAGCGCGCAATAATCGCAGGACGAGATACGGAGATACGGAGAGAACTAGGACAGTTACACTCATAAGAAGAAAAACAAGGATTTTATTAATCTCTGGTTCCGTCTTGTAGACGTGTCTCCAGTCTTTTTTAGTTTTAAGAGCACTCATAAGATGAAAAACAGATAAGAAGAGACCAATAAAAACTCAGAGTGATCACCAGCATGAAGACTCGTGTCCCTCTAAACGTCTTCATGACTTTATCACCTGGACTGAAGTAATCAGAGTACTGTCAGGTCTGCTGCTTCACCCGGTAACTGGTGACACAACCAGCAGCTGTTGCTCTGATTGGCTGTGCATGAATTTGACCACAACCTTCCGGGTCCTTCCAAACCAGAAACCGTGGAAGGCGAGTGAAGTCCAGGCTCCGATAAGACCTGCTGCATGTCCACGGATCTGGAAAAACAGTTCAGCAGAGGATTCCATCTCAGCTCCAGTCCACACCACCCTGGTGTAGAGCATCCCGACACGTAGATGGATGTTGTTGACTGACTTGCATACAGAGGAACACCTCAGGGCTGTGTCCTCGGCCCCGCCCTCTTCACCTCGTTCACCCACAGACCCCCCAAAAGCCAAGCTGAAATTAGCAGGAGATACTACGTACTGTAGAGGGACTGATAACAGGAGACGATGAGGCCCACTTCAGAGAGGTGTGACACTCGGGAAGTGATGCTCAGAGTAGAACCGGGTCCATGAACACCTCCATGACAAAGGAGGTGTTTTTTATTGTCATACAATGACAATAAAGTGAAGTCTTATCATATGGCACTTTTCCACTAGTACCTACTCAGCCCGACTCGACTCGCCTCTCCTTTGTTCTTTCCCACCAGGGGTCTAACGTGCCGAGTAGATACTTTTCTGTATCTATTCTGCCGAGGTTCTAAGCGGCTGAGTCGGCTGTATCTGACGTCATCACACTACAGACCACCGATTGGTCGGGGGGTTGGAGTCAGACGTCTGAATCAGGATGTGACATCAGTGAAAGAGTAACTCTGACGGCGGGTTCTTGTTCATTTTATTCAACAGGCAATGGCAGCGCAAAAGTCTGTTTCTGATCCAACTCTGAGGTGCAGATGTTCATAAACCTGGTGCTGAGGAGAGAATTAAAAAGGAATCTAGACGGGCGATAAGGAACGACCAGATCTACCAGGAGCTCTGTCTCTTCATAGCTGCTCGCGGCTCCAGCTGACTTTTCAGCAGCGCCAAGACAAACTAACAAAAAGATTAAAAAGTGTTGCCGCTTGAAGCTTCTCTCACTCTCATTTTTTAACTTGGTATTGAACACAAGTGACAGACCCAGCAGCACATCTATCATCTCCTCCATGTTCTACATCTTTAGTGTTGTTGTCTTCTTCGTTTAGATCACACAATCAAATACGTCACAGCAGCTTTGCTCCAACCTCCTACTTCTGCTCCAGGTGCTGAATTGTTATGGAAAAGAAACCAAGCCGAGTTGAGTCGAGCCGAGCTTGGATGAGTAGAGCTGAGTAGGTACAAGTGGAAAAGTGCCAGTGTCCTATGTGGAACAGCAGCTCCACAGCTGAGATCATAAAAGCTGCTCCAACGGTAATAAAAACAGCCAAATAAATCACTGCCTGTCTTCTGTCCTCCCTGGAGACCATCCCCAGGTCCTCCTGTCTCAGGAGAACCAAGGCCATCGCAGGAAACCCCGCACATCCCTCCCATCACCTGCTGCCCTCTGGACCAGGCCTCGGGTCAATACCAGGCCTCGGCCATGGGACCAGTTTATTCTGTTACCATTACAGGTTACAGGAGCCAGTCCACTGGTTTAGATTTCATGTTCATCTTCTTACGTTTATATCAGTTATCAAACCTGTCTTTTAGTAGCTACTATAAATGATTAGATCTTTTCATGTCCCTCTGATTCAGATGGAACTGAACCCAGAGACTTTGATGAGGCAGACCGATGTCGTAAAACCCATTTCAAGACTTAACTAAAATTTTAAGACTTCTATCTATATTTGTAGTTACTGAACTGAAGTCTTCGTGGAGCATGCAGATCTATATTTACCTGTTTCACCTGGTTACAGTCACTTCCTTTTAGGCTGATAATGAATCTTAGCAAGCAGAACTTCTTTAAAAGTTAGTTGTATTTATGAGAAATTAATAGAATCATCTGGTCTGACCAGGTTTAAAGACCATGTAAATATGAAAACATGACATATTACACTGGTTTATTATTTATTGAAGAAAAAATCATGAAGAAGAGTTTAATAACAAGACAGAAATATGACAAACATGATTTGACAAAAATGAAATCTAACAAAAGAATAAAAGAATAGAGACAAAACCTCGACCCTGCAGACAGGTGAAAACTCTGAATGAAACAGGAAGTTAGAAAACTAGTGAAACTAATTTCTTAAAACATTTTTATCTTAAAGTTTTGTTTTAAAAGTTGAACTTTTGACAAAACAATGAGTCTCAGAGTTTCCGATCCACGATCAACACAATAAAGTGGTTTTCTATCAATAATCAATAAGAACTGACGGAGATCTAAACACATGAAAACATCATTAAACAGTTAGATGGTGATTTTGTGGTTAGATTTTAGATTCTAGCTCCAGAACACATTATGTACAGAACCATGATGATGTCATCAGGTCCAACCAATCAGCTGCACTCGTTTCCTTTGACGAGGAAGAAGGTTCCTGCTGCCACCCCGAGGAGACCGATGGTCAGACCCACTCCACAGAAGACCTCAGGTCCAACACCAGGGACAGCTGTCTCCACATCTGGACACAGAAAACCAGACGTGAACATCTGGACACTGAAGAGTTTTTTTTTTCACGTTTATTTTCTCAGTTTGAAGTTTAAATAAAGGTTAGATCTTATTGGAGTGTGAAGTGTTCTCACCCCAGGTTCGGGTCAGGGGTTCGGTCAGGGCCAGATGTTCCACTGAACAGCCGTACATGTCTCCCTGCTGCGGGATGAAGTTCAGTCTGGAGATCTGCTGGAAGGAGCCGTCTTTGTTGGGGAGGGGAATGTTGATGCTGGTTCCTTCAGTGACCTTCTCTCCATTCTTGGTCCAGAAGACTTTGACAGGAGCAGGATAGAAACCAGAGACGAAGCAGATCAGGGTGTTCTCCTGCTCAAGCTCCACGTCGTCTTCAGTGTAGATGACCGGACTGTTGGGAGGATCTGAACACAAACAGGTGGGATTTCATCTGGACTCTTAAAACTTTAAATTCATGTTTATGAATTTATTTAATACCAACTACAGACAAAATAATCCAACTACAATTAAAACTGGAGGAAAGATTTCTAAAAGATCTCTGATCATCAATCAGTCTTTTGTGTCACTGTTGTTGTATGTGCTTTTATTGTCTATATCTTAATGTTACTCCCCTTCTCCCTTCCCCTTAGGAGGTCTTTCACCTCCTACCAGGCCATTGCCTTAAATAAGAATGTATTCTTAGCAATTCTTGCCTGGTAAAATAAAGGTTTACTACTACTACTACTACTGATCACGTCGACGCGTGTCAATAAAGTTGTGAGACACCAACATAGAAAAAAGGTTATGTTTGTTAAACAGAAGAATTGATCTCAGCAGGAGATTTAATTAAATGTTTAATTTTATATCTGAGCTGCTTTAATTTAAACACATTTATTTCATAAGTTTAGTTTTTTCTAAACAGTTCTGACATCTGTCAGTGAATCCTCAGAGGACACGCCCCCTGGGACTTAAAGCAAGAAACATCTTTTCGTCATCATTCAATCAACTTGATTTATCCACAAATGGCTATTAATTCCAGCTGAGTACGTAGAAAGACTCCCGGGCCAGGACCAAAGATCAGCACAGCCCCCTTCCTGTGTAACATGTCTGTGATGTCACTAAATGGTTTATAGTTTTACATGAATCAAAGTTCACCTCTCTTCAAAGGAGAGTTAGTTTAATTAATTCAAAGTTTTTATCAGAGAGGAAATAAAGTTAATTAAACCAAGTTTTTTCTCTTCTATTCCTCAGAAAGTTTCAGTGCGTGAGGTTGTTGGAGGTAAACATGTCCTGTAGTTGCCCTGACAACAACAACAACAGGTTGGTGGAAGTAAACAGTTCATCTGATCATGTTAACTGTTTACAGTCTAGAACGGTTCTGTTTTATTTCTTATTTCTGCATCTAAACATAAACATAAACATTTGTTCTAATAATGATAAAAATTTCATCTGGGAGTTTTAGGACAAACTTCCTATAAATAAATGATTGTTCTGATCAAATGTGACTTTTACGTGAATGAAAATCCAGATCTGATCTGAACCGGATCCAGATTCCTCCACCAGAACCGTCTCCTGAACTGCAGTAACAAAAACATCCATTCACATCAGACTGGTACTAATTTAACTTCTAGTTCTCCAGGATGAAGGTGGAGACGGAGATGAAGGAACCACCTCCGGACCCAAACCTTCATCATCTGGATCTGGACTCGGCCCGGTTCCTCCAGATGTGGAGTCAGGTCCTTCAGTTACTCTACGGTCCTGTCAGCAGGCAGCACAAGAATGTTGAAGGGTTCATGTTTACCTTTTTCTGGAGGAAGGTCCTTCATGGCAGTACGAGTCACGTTCAGGTTATATCTACAGACCTGTAGCTGAGCCTCAGCACCTTCATAACCTCCTGGTAAAGTCATAGGTTCTACAAAAGGAGGCACAGCAATGACTCCTTCCTTCTTGATGAAGTCTGCGTACCAGATCACTTCACCATCCAGAGTGTACGTGTCCTCTCCATCAGAGTCTGAACAACCAGCAAAGCGAAAGTTCTCATGTAGAACTGAGGAGACAAGAACCTGATTACTGACCTGCTGATGTCTTTACTTGTTTGTTCTGTATTTGTGTGTATTTCAATTGTCTGTTGTTGTTTGTTATTATTTTATCTACGTCTCTCTGTGTGTTTATTCATATACAGTATGTGTGTGTTTATTTTTGTGTGTGCGTGTTTCTCACCGTCGTCAGCAGACACTCGGAGGATCCAGAGGAAGAGCAGCAGCTTCTTCATCTTCATCACTTCTGAAACAAACTGACACAAAGTTCAGCTGCAGCAGCTCTTGCTCTCACACACGCAGCCAATCACAGAGCAGAGGGGCGGTGACGTCATCAGTGTCCAGGTAGAACTCATAGACGCTGAACACGAGACTCACACACACGCAGACACAGATACACACACGCAGACATATATGCAAGTGTTCTTAAAAAAGTTTGTAGTGTGTAGCAAGTTTGTAAAATGTGAAATAAATGCATGTGGCTAAACTATGGTCATGTGATAATAACGTCTCTGTCTGAATAATCACTTCTTAGTACTTCTCAACTTAGAAAACTATCAGAACAAAGTAGATGACAAGAATACTTGTGATTTTCAGAGTAAAACAATCTTTAGTAAAGACACAAATGTAACAAACTGTTATTAAACAAGGATCATAAAGCCATAACAAGAAAAAATGTATACTTAGATTTCACTGTAAAACCCTGATATCAAGTAACATTTAGATTAATAAATCTGAGGTAATGTTTAAAAGGTATTTTACTGATTTAAGGAAATACAAAGGAACAAAAAATGAAAATTTTCTCTAAAGATATTTTGTAAAAAAAAAAAGTGAATCTAGAGCTTTTAAATAGTTGTTTAATGATTTACAGACACATTTGTCATTAACTGATCTCAGACTTGACCAGTTTGTTCCTCTGAAACAGGAAACCAGTTCACACTGGTTTGACGAACTGGATCATCCAGTTTCCTGGTTTCACCATGAACCAGTCTGACAACATGACTGGTTCAGGTGTCTCCACCTCAGACTCACACAGTTACTGTTAAGACAGTATGAAAATCATCAATGTAGAAACAACTCTTCATTTTCACTTCACCCAATCAGAGACAGGGCTGTTGATGAGTCATCAGTTACCAGGAGGAACAGCTGGTCCGCAGCTGCAGCAGAAACAGAATCAAACCTCCATCCTGAGAAACCAACAGAAGATGTGTTTAGAAGAAATTTAGATGAAAATGAGTCGACCAACTGTCAGAGTCAGAGACAGATGTGCATCTTCAGGTAACTCACCAACAAAGACATGAACCAAGATCATCAGGAGAACATCTGGATGTGGAGACATCCAGGATTAAAAATTACTGCAAACATCCTTTAACCTGATCAAAGTTTCTGATCAGATACGTTCATTAGTGACATTAAACATATTAGATATTATCCTTAAATCCTTTTATCCCCCAGGACCCTAAATGTCCTGAGACATTTATCCCCAGATAAAAGACAGCCAAAGACAGCTTTTATGTGTTTAATCTTTGAATGTTGGTGTAAAACTGATGATTGATTTGAATAACATCTGGAACCAAAGCCTGGTGGTTCCAGTTCAGATGTTGTCTGATGGAAGAAGATGATCAGGGGCCTCATTTAAAATGGACTGCGTAGGAGTCATACTAAAAGTGCACGTACACTCAAAAGCCGAAAATGCCGGGCGCAAAAAAAAATCCGGATCAATAAAACCATGTGCACGCAGACTTGCACGCAATGTTCGCTTTATGAATCACAGTCCAGCTGGAAGGCTGCGCAGCTGAATCGGCCTCATATCCCGCCCTCTACACGCCCACTTTTTACCATAAATGCATATGGATGAGCCTACTGAGCATGTGCAGTGGCTTCCTGCAGCCTGTTTGGCATCAGAATGAATGAGAGGGTGTCCAGCCACCGTGCCACTGAATTTCACTGAGATCTGAGATCGAAATGTTGTGGATGAGGTGGAGGACAGGAAAACGTAAGTTACGGATGTAACTATGGTTCTGTGAATTCCTGGATGACTGCTAGTGGCAGTAAACCGAGTGGATATGTCTCCTTGCGCTCCGCGCAGGTCGAGATTTAATAACAACAGTGTCACGTGAGTGACGTGTAGGCTACCTGTGCGTCTATAAATACCGCCCGGTAGACTACATCCGGCCTCCCAGAATCTTCTCGCAGGAAGTTCGGAGTGACCGGTGTGACTGGCAGTCATCCAGGAATTCACAGAACCAGTTACATCCGTAACTTACGTTCTGTTTCATTCCTTCCAGACTGCCAGTGGCAGTAAACAGAGTGGATGACTCATACCAGCACTGTCACGAGGAACAACACCCACCTAGTGGTCAGCCGCAGAAGCCAAAGGCAGAACGGCCGAAGCCAGCGTGGACCCAGAGGCCACGTTAAGGCGATAGAATCTGGAGAAGGTGCACGGTACCGTCCAGGATGCCGCTGCACAGATCTCCGACAATGGTACCCCTCTCATTGCCGCCCAGGAAGTGGCCACACCCCTGGTGGAATGACAGACAACGCCTGAAGGGGCAGGTCTACCTGCCACGTCATAAGCCTGTTTGATTGCTTCAACAATCCAGTGGGAGAGTCGTTGCTTCGACAGGGCACGGCCCTTGTGCGCCCCCCTGTAGCACACAAACAACTGCTCAGAGCGTCGAAAGCTCTGTGTTGCCTGAAGGTACAGCCGCAACGCCCGGACTGGGCACAGCAAATTAGCCCGCTCCTCCACCCGGGACTCAAACGGGGGAGGATGGTATGCTGCCAACTCTATGGCCTGATTGGCATGGTCAGGGGGTAACACCTTTGGCAGGAAAGCGACATTTGGCCACAGGGTCACTCCTGAGCTGTCTGCCTTCCACCGAAGGCACGTAGGACTGACTGAAAGGGCGTGGAGCTCGCTCACACGCTTGGCAGACGTAACAGCCAACAGAAAGGCGGTCTTCCATGACGTCGTCCCCAAGGACCCCCTTGCCATAGGCTCAAAGGGTGCCTCGCCCAAGGCCTGCAGGACCAGTGGCAGGTCCCATGCCGCTGCACGCTGCACTCTGGGGGGGCGCAGTCTCCTGGCACCCCGCAGAAACTGTGTGTGGCAGGTTGGAGTGGCTGCAACCACTCAGCAATCACACAGGTGTGTCCCATCAGCCTCTCCAACCTGCCAGCTTTGATAAAGAGGACTGAGAGACTCAGGAGGAGGCTGCTGCTGAGGAGCTGTGTGTGTTTCTGCACGTTTTGGGTGAGAAATAAAAGGGTCTGAACGAAACTCTGTGTCCTCTCCGTCCTTCGGTCGGGCCCCCGTGGCACGCACCTTGCCACACTGGCGCCCAACGTGGGGCTTCGAAGGACGGACGAGGGGGGGGCATGGAGCGGGCCCTGGACGCGCTCGCCCGGGCCATGGCGGGCATGGCGGCCGCCTTCCGGGACCAGGGCGAGCGGCAGCTGGCCGCGATAGAAGCCCTGGTGGCCGCGGGGCGACCCATCCCTGCACCCCGTCTGAGGGCCGCCGCAGCAACGCGGGAGGAGCTGGCGGCGCAGCAGCTGAGAGGCCGGGAGGCAGAAGCTGCGGGCCACCAAGCGACGGCTCCCGAGGCGGCGGGACCCACGGAGCGGCCCATCCCTGCACCCCGTCTGAGGTTTGCCGCGGCAGCGCTGGTGGCGCCGCAGCTGGGAGGCCGTGAGGCAGAAGCTGCGGGCCGCCAGGCGACGGCTCCGGGGGCGGAGGCGGAGATGGAGGCGGAGGCGGCGTTGGCTGGGAAGGCGGCTGCGGAGGCGCAGCCGCAAGCGACGGCGGAGACGGGGCCGGACCAGCAGCCCGCGCAGGGCTGCGTCGCGGAGGGGAAGGAGGCGGTCGTGCGCGCGCCGTGTGGCCCGAGGCCACCATGGGCCCGGCCCCGAGCGCATTTTCCACGGCGGGAGAGCCGACGCCGGGGACGACCCCCACGACGGGACCGCAGGTCAGGCCGACGCCGAGGACGACCCCCACGACGGGACCGCAGGTCAGGCCGACGCCGAGGACGACCCCCCGACCAGGAAGGCCCGGGGGGTTCTGGGCTTCCTCTCCCGCTCCGAGGGGGCGGGGGGGGGAGTATGCTCGGCCGGACAGACCCCGGCTCGAGGTTGGCGTTGGGGGTGTGTGGCAGGTTGGAGTGGCTGCAACCACTCAGCAATCACACAGGTGTGTCCCATCAGCCTCTCCAACCTGCCAGCTTTGATAAAGAGGACTGAGAGACTCAGGAGGAGGCTGCTGCTGAGGAGCTGTGTGTGTTTCTGCACGTTTTGGGTGAGAAATAAAAGGGTCTGAACGAAACTCTGTGTCCTCTCCGTCCTTCGGTCGGGCCCCCGTGGCACGCACCTTGCCACACTGTGCCACCCAGTAATGCGCACCAACTGGTCTACCATCGATGTGGCCATGGTGGACAGAAATAGCCGCTACGTGCACCTTCAAGGTCGAGGCCGCCCGGCCCGCCTCAAACAGATACTGCAGGTACCGCAGTACAATTTGTAACGGACAGGAGATCGGGTCAAAACCCCCGTCCCTGCACCAGGAGGAGAAAGCGGCCCAGCAATGCGAATACACCCTTCTTGTCAAAGGAGCTCTAGCATTCTGCAAGGTCTCACATACCGAGGGCTCAAGGTGCGTCAAGAATGACCCTTCCCTCTCAACAACTTTGCAAGGCGTGCCTGCATCGATAAGGAATCGAGGGACAGGCCGATGAAGGTGGTCTGCTGCATAGGACGCAACAAGCTCTTCTCCCAATTCACCGACATGCCCAGAGCCTCGATATGTGCGAGGACCCTGGATGTCATCAGCTTCGCCTCCTGGAGCGAGGGGGCGCATATAAGCCAGTCGTCCAGATATGGGAGAATCTTCACCCCCGACAGGCATAGCGATGCCCTCATGCACCTGGTGAAGGTGCGAGGAGCCAGGGACAGGCCGAAAGGCAGGACGGCGAACTGGTAGGCGTGGCCTTGAAAGGCAAAACTGAGAAACCGTCTGTGGTCTGGGTGTATTGGGACATGAAAGTAGGCGTCCTTGAGGTCTATGGAGGTGAACCACTCCCCTGGAGTGACAGAGTGAAGGACGTCGCGTGTACGCAGCATCCGAAATGGGAGGACCTTCAGGTACTGGTTCAGACCCCGAAGGTCCAGCACAGGCCGAAGAGAAGTGTCTTTCTTCGGAATGAGGAAGTATGTTGAGTAAAACCCACTGCTCTGTGTATGTGGGTGAACTCTTGTGATGGCTTTTTTGTCCAAGAGTTTGGCTATCTCCTGTGACAAACACAGGGCCCTCCCGCGGTCTCTGACCGAGGTTTCCCTGACCCCGGAGGGTGGTGGGGGCCGGCGGCGGAACTGCAACCTGTAGCCCTGGGACAGTGTTTTCAAAACCCATACATCTTGAGAATGGGCTGCCCAATAGGCCAGGTGCTGATGTGAAAACCTGCCCACCGCCGGCCCGAGGCCCTCATAGAGTGCCTCGAGGATTATTTGGGGGTTTGGGGGGACACTGGTGTTGCCCCTGCACCCGCCGAGACCGGCGAGGTGGAGGCTGTGCGCCCCTGGGCTGACGCCCACCACCCCCAGCAACCCGGCTGCGCCAGGGCTGCGGAGGGGGGCTCGGGGGATGTGAGCGGCGCAGGTCTTTTGCGCCCCGTGTCCTGGAGTGCTGAGCTGGGGGTCCCATGCTCGTACTCCGACGACCCCAGGCCTCTGATGCCTGACCCGACTGCTTCCTGCGCTCCAACGCCCGTTCTGCCTCTGGCCCAAACAATTGGCCCGGCACTACAGGAAGCTTCCGTAGCGTCTGCCTGCAATCGTCAGACATGGGTGCCTGCGCCAGCCACACCTGACGCCGCGTCACCACCAGGGTGGACATCAGGCGGCCAAGCTCTCTGGTCATCAACCCGAAGGCTTGGAGCGCAGCGTCGTTTGCGTCACCCAACTCCCCGCCCCCATGCTCCGACTGCAACATCTGGGACTGGGCGAGGAGGAGCACGGAGAGGGAATTCCCAATACGAGCCATGCGGCCTGCCGCATCATAAGCTGTCGAGAGAAGGCTATCCGTTACCCGGCACTGAGGCCTAGGACAGCGGGCCTTATCTTTGAGCGCCTCATCTGGAGAAAGGACCAGTGAGGCGATACACGGGTCCACCGGAGGCATGTGAACCAGGCCATGTTGCTCCGCCTGGCGCATGGAGGCCAAAGTCCTCGCATCCTTGCCATGGTAGGGAAACGCCTTTGGCACTAGCGGAGCAGGCGGGGGGGCAGGGGGGGCGGCCGCCCCGGGCCCACTGCTCCGGGGGGGCCCACTCCGAAGAGGAAAAAAAAAAGTGTTCTGAATAAAATAAGGAAAGTTGGACTGTATAACACTTGTGTTCATAAGGATAAAGTTGTTTAAAAAATAAAAATGAAAGAAATAGTCCCTTCTCCCCGTGTGTGTCTCCCTGTCATGCACGGGTTCGCAGGCATGTTGTCTGTTTAAGGCTGATTTATGGTTCCGCGTTACACCAACGCAGCATCACAGCCCACACCCGGCGTAGGGTGCGCGTCGCCGCGTAACCTACGCCGTAGGCTACGCCGTAGCAATGCGTCGAGCCAGTTGTCGCATCAGAGCCTTAAAGTCATGCTGAGTTTCAGCAGCTGAAGTTGATTAAAAACTCTCTCCGGGCTGCATTGATGAGACCAGACTATCAAACCTCACCATGCTCTCAATCCAGAGGGACATCGCCGTTGATGAGAGCAAGTTTATTGTGACCAAAAAGACGAGTCATTAAGAAATCCACTGCTGAGGTTGCCAGATCTTACAGGTTCCAGCCCAAATGCAACGTAAAACCCACCGAAAAAATGAAAAACCAGCCCGAATCTTACATTCTCTGTTAAAACTATGAATTATTAAATGCGTAATACATTTCATCTTCACATTACCAAATACCCTAAAAAAAAGTTCAGGCTCCAAACAAAAACTACAATAAAATCGAGTAAATTAAAGCAAATATATTATCAGTGAGTTTATTGTGTAAGTTTCTACTTTTCTCTGCCATAATGGAAACTTTTTTTGTTAATAATTTCTCCTAAATATTTAGTCAAAACCAGGAAAAGCAGCCCAAATATATATTTTTCAGCTCAATTGGGCTGAAACCTGCCCAACCTGGCAACACAGATTTAGGACATCCGCAGGAGATTCTCCTCAAAACGATGAAATAAACTATTTAATGAATAAAATGAAGACCCTTGGGTGGAGATTTAAGACAAATTAAGACATTTAAATGCCTTATTTTAGCAAAAATGGAATTTGAGACTTTTTAAGGATGAGGCAGCATGGATGAGGCCAGACTATAAGAGAGGGATCGAGAGGGACTTCGCCGTTCATAAGAGCAAAGTGATTGAAAGGTTTGCGGCGATGAAGAACCGGCTGATCGTTCGGAAATAGTTCGGATTTGAACAAGTTTTAAAATTAAAGTTTTTGCATTTTGGATCGTTCAATGTGCTACCCCCCACCCGAGATGGAAATATGTTTTGTAGTGGTTTTCTGCCCATCTGCTGGATGAAACCATCATTGGTAAGCTGTCATAACATTAATTATCTATGATAACATTGTCATAATTCTGAATATATGGCCTTTGCTATATTGTTTGTTACTGTTTGACCGCTGTGTCTGATTGTGTTAAATACATGTCGTCGCACATTGTAACTGTTGTTGTGTAGGTTGAACACGTGTGTCGTGAATTGTGCTACTCGGCGAATTCGACATCTATGGCTAAGATGAAAACTTAAAAATAAAAATATCCCCACGATAAGTCATAATTATGAGATAAAAAGTCGAAATTATAAGATAGAAAGTCGAAATGATGCCTTTTTATGTCATAATTATGACTTACCGTGGGGATATTTTTATTTTTTAGGCTAAGATTTCATCTTATTTTTTTCTTTTACTGGCGGAAATGAGCTTCCATAGACATCACTGGATTTTTATCTCCAGTTTGATACCTATATCTTTAAGTCTGCATTAGGCTTATAATTAGGTTTGACATAATGACTGGTAAATCCCTGGTGCTAGAACCTCATGTGATGGTTCTGACCATGTGCTGCTGCTGTGGTTGTGTGTCAGAGGGCTGATCTGTGGCATTTTTTTAGCGATTATGTTTTAACGGGGATGTTTAGGCCACAAGGGCCCATCTAGAATGCTTCGCCCCCCCTGGGCTGGGACCCCTGCTCCGCCCCTGGCCTTTGGATCTGCCCAGCAGCGCTGCAGCTCCTGCAAAAAAGCAGGCGAGGGCGGGACATCAAAGGGCGGGGCCACAGGAGTCCGGCGAAAGAACGGGTTGCCTGCCGGTGGGGCAGCGGGCGCATCATCCAGCCCGACCTTAGCCAGGGCCGCACACAGTGTTGCCTGCAAAGGGCAGGGGCCCTCTCCCAGCTCAGTGCTCCCAGAGCTCCTGAGGGATGTCTCCGAGCCAGCCTCTGCCTGTATGCTAGCTGGGTCAACCACCAGACACGGCAGCTCAGGGGAGGGATACTCGCCAGAGCTAAACACCCTGTCACGGCCTTGAAACATGGAGTTTGAAGCCCTGGTAGACATAGCATCGTCTCCACAATCTGACTCCCATGGGACCGCCAGAGGTGGGGAGGGCGGAGCCCGCTCCCTCACTAAGGCCTTAAGCTACTCCAGCTCAGCCCGTAAATCCTCCATCTCACTGCGACAGGGAGCATCACTCGCCTTTTTCTGCGCAGGGCCACTGCGCTCGTCATGGGGCCCCGCTCTGCGCTTGTCCCGGTGTTTCTTGCGGGAACCTGCACTGACATGAGCGGGCCCAGAGGGTGGGAGGTCGCTCCTAAACAGGAGGCCTTCCACCTCACGCAGCCGTTCCTCTCTCACCGAGAGCGGCAAAATGCTGCAGTTGATGCAGGGGTCGGAGAGGGCCTCCCTCAGGTGCCCCACCCCCAGACACTGGGGGCACAATTCATGGCCATCCTCTACCAACAGTAGAGTGCCACACGACGTACAAGCCATCATCGCTTCCTCCAAAAAATAAAAGGGTCAAGTTAGGAAATCTGGGCGAGAACTGAGACTCGATCAGAACATCTAACCGACTCCCCACACCACTGTTTTTAATCCAAACAATTTAGTGTGGAGCCAGGCAATCCAGGTGAGAACTGTGGCCGTCACAGAACACGTCACACAGAACCTCCGGCCTCAGTTTTTTTTTTTTTTTTTTTTTTTAATATATATATATCTTTTATTAATTTATATATATAAATATATATATCCTCTTTTTTTTTTTTTTTTTTTTAGAGGGCACAACGTGCGCTCCGGCCAAGAGTCACAGGCAGGCTGTCAAACACCACCAACCAGAGTTGAGCTTACCTCCCCGAACCTGCAGAAAATATAGATCCGAAACACGGATCTACGGAGCGATTAACCCGCGATGTACGTCAGGTTAACAGCGAGAAGATTCAAGAGGCCGGATGTAGTCTACCGGGCGGTATTTATAGACGCACAGGTAGCCTACACGTCACTCACGTGACACTGTTGTTATTAAATCTCGACCTGCGCGGAGCGCGAGGAGACATATCCACTCGGTTTACTGCCACTGGCAGTCTGGAAGGAATGAAACAGAACCACATTATTTGGTGGTGACAGTAAAAGTAGAAAAAGTATATAAATTGTAGGCTATAAAATAAAGCGAGTGAGTGGCAGCACGCCGTTGCTGCGCTAAACGCTGTGAGTGACCCGACGCAACAGGGGGAACATGTCCCCCCGTCTTCTCAAAATCATGTTTTTGTCCCCCCCACTTTTTACAGTTTAAAAACTAACGGTAGGCTGAGGCTCATCCTGTAATTGGAAATCATCAACACACCCTGTGCGAAAGCCGGCCCGGCAGCCCCGCTTCACCCCCCGCTCCCCCCTCCCCTCAGAGCTGCTCAGGGCTGATTTATGGTTCCGCGCAGAGCCTACGGCGTAGGTGCGCGTCGCCGCGTACCCTACGCCGTAGGCTCTGCGGCGTTTTAACGTGGAACCCTAATTTAGGCTTACACCCGCACGTAAAGGTTTCACGCGCGCGTAAAACTCATTATATATATGAAAAAAAATCTGTGTCCCTTTAGAGCCCATAAACGCTCTACGGACCCCCTCATTTGTTCTCTCCTAAAGCGGTGGGTGAAGACGAGGTTCCCGGCGTGTCACCGCGGCTGCAGCAGCAGCAGCAGCAGCAGAGTCCTGACTGACTGAGCTTCACACACAGAGGGACACGATCAGCGCTATTTTATTATAAGTCTGATATATGTTGTGATATGTGATGACATTATTAAGAGTATGACATGAATCTGGCTTCATTTCACCACCTCACAGCCTGCCTCGCCAGTTCCCCGTGTCTTACGTAAATTCTTACGGGAGGGTGAGGGTTGCCGTTAGTGCTGGGCGGTATGACCAAAAATTTATATCACGGTATTTTTCAAAATTATATCGGTTTCACGGTATATCACGGTATTTTTTTTTTTCATGCACAACTGGGTGTTAACCACATTTTCTAATGATTTGGAAAGGAATTGCTGCAGTAACTTGGCTTAGAATGGCCTATTTTACTGTCATGAGGACGAAATATTGTAGAAAAACATTAATGTCCACACTAGTATAAATACAGGTTTGCATGGCCTCACAAAATGATGCCGTTTACAATGAGGTGGCGGCACTTATGATTCTAATGTAGGGCTGAGCGATTTTTGAAAATAATCTAATTGTGATTTTTTTCCTCAATATTGCGATTTAATATGCGATTATTTTTTTCAAGGTCCTGTTCTCATGTATTTTACAACTACACAAGCAATAAATCAGTCTGTTTCAAGTAGATTTTCACTTGAAATAAGTAGAAAAATCTGCCAGTGGAACAAGATTTTTTTGCTTGTAATAAGAAGATAAATCTTGTCCCACTGGCAGATTTTACTACTTATTTCAAGTGAAAATTTACTTGAAATAGGTGAAAATGCTCAAATAAGTTATTTTTCTGGTGTTATTTTTCTGGTGATGACTCTAAATGTTGAAATAGCAGTAAAACCACATTCATTGATGAAATGACATAAGGGATGGAAAGGGGGGATGGCAGTTTTACAGGGGGGATGATTTGGACCGTTTTTATTTAAGGGGAGGATGATTTGGACCGTTTTTATTTCAGGGGGGGGGGGATTTGGACCGTTTTTATTTCAGGGGGGGTGATTTGGACCGTTTTTATTTCAGTGGGGGGGTGATTTGGACCGTTTTTATTTCAACTCGAGTACTGCTCACAGGGAAATCAGCTCCGCGTCGATTTAACGCGGAACCATAAATCAGGCTTCACAGCGCGACTCACTGTGCGCCCGGCTCGTACTCCTCGCCGCGCGCAGCTCATATTTTTAATAAATTTATAAAGCCCATATATTTATAAAGCCTCACTTGGCCGAGCCCTAAAGCTGAGGCCATGGTAGATTTAGGTTACACGCGGACACGAGGCACTGTTGACTTTTCCCTGCCGGCTCTGCTCACTGCTCACTCGCTAAACAGTCCCCACACAAACAGGGTCCAGCGGCGCAGCGTTCCGCCGCGTTGCGCGGCGCTCCCAACGTTGTGTGCGCTACTCACCGGTATTACGGTATATGAAAAATTCATATCATAAGAAAAATAAACACCGGTATTCGGTATGAACCGGTATACCGCCCAGCACTAGTTGCCGTAGGGATCCGCAGATTTTTCGGTTAGTTTTTTCTTTTTAGATCCGAGGCTTTGCGTAGATGGCGGCTTCCGCAACTTTCAGGCGCTTTTTCTGCGCAAGCAAGCTTTATAGATGAGGCCCCAGGTGATTATTACGATTATAAACTACGATTATAAATTAAAGCAGGTGGCAGCAGACCAAGATTGCTGCGTTGCCAGGTTTGGTGGGCCTCTGGAGCAAAAAAAACCCCCAAAAATGCCAAACCGTAAACTGAAATTACTCGATGCTAGCAGTGGTACGTGGAGGAATAAAATGGACAAGCAATTTAAAATAGGCACAGGAAATTTCAGGAGAAATTGACGGATGAATTTGTAATTCTCCTTCACGTAAAAACAAACTGGCTCCGGGTTTAAGAGAAGTAATCTGGAGCAGCATTTTCAGACCACACATCCAACATTCAATGACACGCATGCACCTGGAAGAGGAGAGAGAACAAGAAGAAGAATTGAGGAGCTAACTGCATCGGTTTCTGAGCAGCAAATAGATACACAGAACAACTTCTACCGCTGAGCGTTTAACCGAGGCATCTTCTGAGATTGCATGGATATTGGGCGAAAGATGTGCAGGTAGTGGGAGTGCACAGATAATTGCAGATGTGTCTGCAGCAGTGTGTTTCGCACAGCGGTGCATGAAAGCACCGATGTACTGGATATTGCACAACTGTGCGTTTGGGGACGGTTCCCCAAAGAACATCATTTCAGAGAAGAAATGTTGTGCTTGCTCCTCCTCCTTGGCCAGACAAGAGGTGATGACATTTTCAATGTTCTTCTTACAATTTTTAATGAAAGAAAAGTGAGTTGGTCAAAACACGCAAGTGTATGCACGGATGGAGCCCAAGCGCGCGAACGAGAGGGGCTCATCATGAAGAAAAAGAAGATATTCAATCACAGTCAATCACAACGATGGAACCTGTCAATCACAATAGCAGCCTTGGTTCTGTTGGAGGAACCTGATGATGGGGATCAGGATCAGGATCAGTAGCGAGTCTTCAGGGACCAGACTGACCTGCTGGTCCAGGATCTGGACCATCAGCTGGTTTAGGTACCAAGAGGATCCTTCTGGATCTCTGCCCTGAACTGGACCAGCTGCTCCGGTTCAGACCAACATGATGCTTTCAGCTGGAGCTGCTGACAGGTCCGACATCTCTCAGTCGCCATGACGACCGTACGGGACGACTACTGGAGATAAAAGCCAGATCCTAAAACATCCCATAACTGTGTCTGAACAGACAAACATTAAAGAACCGGTTCTCTTTTTAGTTTTCTTCTTAAAATAAAACTAACATGTCTCTGAAAGGTTGGTTGGTACGAATTGATGTGACTCAGCAATATATGAATAAAGTTTTTATTGAATGTTTAGGCGACTTTCAGAGTCTGATATCGAGTCGGCTGCAGGACTCCAGAAAGTGTTTCTCCGGAAAGTGTTAGACCGGTCTCTCCTCCCGGTGATGGAGGCCGGCAGGGCTGCCCCTGACCAAATTGGGCCCCTAAGCGACATGTTATTTGGAGGCCTCCCCCCACCCTCAAACCTCTCTAGTGGGGCAGCATAGCTAAGCTAAGAAATATCAAATTTATCGCCAGGCCTGGCTTGCATGCCAAATTTGGTGCCTTTTGGGGAACTATCAAATATGGACCAATCAGATGAAGGGGGGGTGCGCTTGTTGGCGTCTAGCGTCGCCACGGTAACACTTTTGAAAGAGAAAAGTAATGCGTGTAGTCGCAGGATGGAGACGCACATTTTGATGTATAACACATCTGGGTTCACGATACGGTTCGGGCTGAATTGATTCTCGAAGGAATGGCATATATTGCTCCAAAATTATGCGATTCATTCAGAATGTTCAAAATGGCCGACTTCCTGTTAGGTTTCGGCCATGGTGCCAAGAGACTTTTCTTTTAGTTGCGACATGATACAGGTGTGTACCGATTTTCGTTCATGTACGTCAAACCGTGTTATGGGGCTTGAGGCACAAAGTTTTTTCTGTCGAACCAATCAGATGAAGGGTGGGCACGCTTTTTGGCGTCTAGCGCCACCACGGTAACGCTTTTGAAAGAGAAAAGTAATGCGTGTTGTCACAGGATGGAGACGCACATTTTGATGTATAACACACTTGGGGGAACGTTGCGGTTCGGGCTGAATTAACTTTCGAATGAATGGCATAAATTTCGCCAAAATGACACGACTAATTCAAAATGGCCGACTTCCTGTTCGGTTTCGGGCATGACGCCAAGAGACTTTTCTTTAAGTTGCCACATGATACAGGTGTGTACCGATTTTCGTGTACGTCAAACCGTATCGTGGGGCTTGAGGCACAAAGTTTTCTAGGGGGCGCTGTTGAGCCATTTTGCCACGCCCATTAATGTAAACCATTAAATATCAAATTTTTCGCCAGGCCTGACTTGGGTGCAAAATTTGGTGACTTTTTGGGCACGTTTAGGGGGGCAAAAAGGCCCTCCTTTCGTCAGAAGAACAAAAGAAAAAAAAAAAAAAAATTCCTACAGATACAATAGGGCCTTCGCACTGAAGGTGCTCGGGCCCTAATTAATGTTGTTCACCTTGTTATACTTATGCACCAGAACTAGACCAAACAGACTCAAAACCAGTTTCTTCCCCAAACTCATCACTTTCCTAAATATACATCTGACCACCATCACAGAGAAATCTCTTGTGCATTAAAAAATTCTTCATATATATACCTTTTATTCATCTTTTTTTTTTTTTTTTTTACATATTTTACACTGGTGATAAAGCACCTGTAATTTTGTTGTGTGTGAACAATGAAAAAGAATCTTGAATCTTATGAGGGAGGTGTTCATTATTAGACTTACGTTGTGACCGTAAGTTTAACTGTAAAATTTGAGTGGTCGGCAGGTACAGACTATCCCGGGTTTGTTTGTTTTGGTTTCGATTTGAGTGAAGTAAATCAACTTGAACATCTGAGTAAATCAAGACACCTGTATTTCAACATTCAGTTCTGTTCATTTGGTTAAAACTGTTTTCTGTAATAAGAGTACTCCCCATACTTACCTGTCAAGGGTCAAAAGGAGGAAGAGTTAGCGCTGACCACTATAGATGAATAAATAAAACAAATACCTCTAAAAAAAAAAATGTTAAACAGAGCCCAAGCCAGACCAAAGAGATGAGTTTTTAGTCTACGTTTAAAAATGTCCACCTTTCCAGCTCCTCTCAGATCCTCCGGCAGGTTGTTCCACAGTTTTGGAGCATCGTGGCTAAAAGCAGCATCACCAAATGTTTTAGTTCTACTCTGTATTTATAGGGTCTTTCCTAATTAGTGAGGGCATGGGGAGGGGTTAAGTATAGGGGACATTTATTGTGATTACTTATAGAAACGAGTTTTCCATTGTTTAGTTGTGTGTGTTTAAAACTCAATTAGTGATTATTATTTCAGTTTACTGGGAGAAAGTGAGTTGGGTACGAGTGTGAATCCTGGTGTAGACGACGAGCTCACCTGAAAGTGGGCGTTAACACAAACAATTATTAGTTCATATTTGAACTAATTACTGACACTGTGGTCAGCAGCTCTGGAGCTCCACAGGGGACCGTGCTGTCCCCCATCCTCTTCACTCTGTACACCGCAGACTTCTGCTACAACTCTGCAATGTGTCACATCCAGAAGTTCACAGATGGCCATCATGGGGTGTATCAGAGACTACGAAGAGGAGGAGCCTGGTGAGGAACTTTGTTGTCTGGTGCCAAACAAACAGTCTGCAGCTTAACACCTCAAAGACCAAGGAACTGGTCATCGTCTTCCGGAGGGACAGACCCAGTCCTAGACCCGTTGGGGCGGAGGATGTGGAGGTCGTGCAGACCTATAAATATCTTGGGCTGTGGCTGGACAACAAGCTGGACTGGACAAGCAACACGAGGCAGCTGTACAACAAGGCCCAGAGAAGGATGTACTTCCTGAGGAGGCAGAGATCTTTCAAGATCTGCAAGAAGCTCCCGGGGATGTTTTATCAGTCTGTGGTCGCCAGCATCCTGATCCTACGCTGTGGTGTGCTGGGGATGGAGCACTTCAAAGCCAGACCTCTCCAGGTTGGAGAAGATAATCAGGCCCGCCGGCTCCGTGGTCGGCACTAAGCTGGACCCTCTGGAGACAGTGGCAGAGAGGAGACAGTGGAGAAGCCGGTTCAGTGAGAGGCTGCTCCTCCCCAAGTGCAGGACCAACAGACTGAGGAACTCCTTCGTCCCCCGGGCTATCAAACTGTTCAACTCCTCACTGGGGGGAAGGAGGGCCAAGAAGAACAACAAGAACAACAGAAGAACAGATGGACTATGGGGGTCAGTCAGTCCAACAACAAACTGGACTGTGCAATGACTTTGTGCAATATTACATAACACTTATTTCTTTTCTATTCATATAATTCTATTCATGGCACTGCACTTTTTATTTTTATTTTTATCTTTTTATCTTTATATGGGTGTTTGGTTTTTGGGGTGGTTGATTTGTAGATGACAGTGCTGTGTGATTGAGATGGAGATGTAAATTTCCCAGAGGGAATCAATCAATCAATAAATACAATTTTATTTATACAGCACCTTTCATCCAAGTACATGAAATACAAAGTGCTTAACATTTTGACTGAAAAATAAGCATAATAAAAATAAAATAAAAACTGGGAGACCAATGCACACTGACATACAATATAGTTAACGAAATAATGATAAAAGTTCAAGAATTAAGGCTAAAAATAATCAGTCCACAACAATAAAATATAACAATAATAAAAACATTACAAGAAATAGATGAATAATTAAAACAAATACCTCTAAAAAAAAAAAAATGTTAAACAGAGCCAAAGCCAGACCAGAGATGAGTTTTTAGTCTACGCTTAAAAATGTCCACATTTCCAGCTCCTCAGATCCTCCGGCAGGCTGTTCCACAGTTTTGGAGCATCGTGGCTAAAAGTAGCATCACCAAATGTTTTAGTTCTACTCTGTGGAACAGCTAAAAAGGAAGAGCCAGAGGATCTGAGTTCCTTCCTGGTTCATAGAATAAAAACATCTCTGAAATATACTCGGGTGCAAGCCCATGTAGCGCTTTATAAACTAATAAAAGAACTTTAAAATCAACATGAAAACTAACAGGTAGTGTAAGGATTTTAAAATGGGCCTAATGTGTGCTCTCCTTCTGGTCTGAGTCAGAACTCGCGCTGCAGCATTTTGAACCAGCTGCAGCTGATTGATGGTATATTATCAGAGGTGGACAGAGTACTCGACCCCAGTACTTGAGTAAGAGTACAAATACTACTGGTCAAAATTTACTCCGTTACAAGTAAAAGTAGCTCAGTCAAAATATTACTCGAGTAAGAGTAGAAAAGTACTTGCTTTTAAAGGTACTTTAAGTAAAAGTAAGAGTAAGAGTAAATTTCTTATTTTCCACATCAGTAAATTACTATATTTTTTCTAAATTAATTTAAGGATCTTTTAACTCTTGTTTATGAGAATTAACTCTTTGAAACCAGCTGCACTGATGTGCTGCTTTTAGAACCTCAATGTTATATAAAACCTGCAGAAACACCAAAAACAAATCAAATGAATGGGATCATAAGAGGACAGCAGATGATGCAGAGTTTATTAACAATCATGAACTGAAACCAAATGAACCTGCACCATCCAACTAAGTCTGGATCCCCCTCAAAGACCACTGCTTTACAAAAAACTACATCTCTGCTTTCAATAACTCAATGTTGAAGTCACTTAACTTTACAGGAAGGACATGTACCAGTACAATATAGCAATATAGAGCATAACAAACTGTCTCCCAATGTCTGTCTGAGAGCGTGCACTGTGATAGGTCTCCTCCTTTGACAAAAACAGCTTGTGTCCAATAGGATTTTAGGGAAGAAGAAAAAAGAGCAGACCTGAAAGTAACAAGTACTTTTCAGCCTTCCTAGAAATTTATTCGAGTAAAAGTAAACATATTTGTCTTGGAAATGTATTCAAGTAAGAGTAATAAGTACCAAATAAATCTAATACTCAAGTAAAGTACAAATCCTCTGGATATGTACTTAAAGGTATTGTGACATGAAAAACAAATTTTTCTTGATTTTTTGTGTTTTGTTTGGTGTCTTGACATCAATTACACCAAAAAAACAACGAACTTTTAACATTCAGTGTATTGTGTGCTTTCTGGGATTTTCCGCATAACTATGCAAAAACGGCTCATCTGGTTTGGTGGCGGAACGTGACGTCACGCCCCGCTAAATCACCGCCCCCTCCACCCAGCTCCCTGCCTCCTCTCCTCTCCAGCGCACCATAAAGGCTGATTTATGGTTCCGCGTTACACCGACGCAGAGCCTACGGCGTAGGGTTACGCGTAGGGTTGCAAAATTCCGGGAATTTTCAAAGTTGGAAACTTTCCATGGGAATTAACGGGAATATATGGGAATTAACGGGAATATATGGGAATTAACGGGAATAAATAAGAAATTTACAGAATTGAAGGTTGGCCCTTAACAGGGAACTTAAATATAGTTGGGGTAAATATATTGTAGCATAGTCTTGGCTAAAACAACCAGATTTACATGCAAGTACACTCCTCAATCACATGCACACAGCACATTGCTTACTGCAGGGCTATTGAGGCCACACCCCCTACATGCACAGGTGATTTCTTGAAGCCTGGAGGCCACACATTTGAGCTCAAAGCACAAGACTATTGAAGCCACACATTTGCCCACGGACTATATAAAGTCAAGTAAGTTTTGATAATATTATGGGGTAAATATATTTGATCTATAATGGTATTAATGTTTAACTTGCAAATATTAAATAAAAATGTATTAACACAGTAGCTAGCTAGCTGGTAAGTTAGGTGCTAATGTTTGGATATGATACAGTTTGTTTAAATTACCCCCACTTTCCAGTTAATTCCCATAAATTCCCACAAATTCCCAATAATTCCCATAATTCCCATGGAAAGTTTCCAATTTGGAATATTTCCAAAATTCCCCAGCTTAACTTCCCATGGAAAGTTTCCGGAAAGTTTCCGGAAATTTACCGGAAATTTTCCACCCCTTTGCAACCCTAGTTACGCGGCGACGCGCACCATACGCTGAACCCTACGGCGTAGGCTCTGCGTCGATTTAACGCGGAACCGTAAATCAGGCTTAACACGGAGCTGTTTAGAGCCTCTTTTGTTCTCATCACCGGGAGGACAACTGCTAAAAA
Organism: Cololabis saira; assembly: GCF_033807715.1. NCBI lineage: Eukaryota > Metazoa > Chordata > Actinopteri > Beloniformes > Belonidae > Cololabis > Cololabis saira. The sequence goes on along the minus strand of NC_084606.1, from coordinate 12,173,573 downwards.
GACCCGCGGCCACTGACTGGACTTAAGATAAGGGGACACTGCTGCTTGCATGCCTTTTATTTTTATGATTGTTTGCTGTGGTTCGCCATGCTGCTTTTCCGTGCATGCTTCGCCTGTCGCTCCCGGCTTAACTCTCCGACGCCGCTGTGAGCGTATGGCTGGGTTGGAGGAGGTTTGGAGGAGGAGCGGCGCAATGATTGACAGGAAAGGGGGAAAGGGAAGCGTTTTTCACGGCGCAAAAAAAAACTGTCATAAAAAGCCAGTAATGGAGTACTAGAGTGAAGTTTTTCTTGTTACACTCTTTTAGACACATTTGAGGGATGTTGGCCAAGACTTTTAATAGTGTTAAAAGCATGTTAAAAATGATGTCACAATATCTTTAAGTACAGTACTCAAGTAAATTTACTCCGTTACTGTCCACCACTGTATATTATGGTATAATAAAGTCGTCTGAATCTGAAAATTTAATCTGCTTTAGTCTCATACAGGATATCAATAAAATATGTATTTGTAAATGGTCAGGTTGATGTATTCAGGTGGATCAAAGTGTAAAAAACAAAAACGTGAAACATGAAAAGGTTTTCCCGTGATGAAAGCAGACAAACCTAAACAAGAAAAAATAACATTCATTCATTCATTCATTCATTCATTATCTTACCCGCTTTATCCCTTGCGGGGTCACGGGGGTCTGCTGGAGCCTATCCCAGCTTATTTTAGGTGAGAGGCAGGGGTTACACCCTGGACAGGTCACCAGTCCATCGCAGGGCCACATATAGACACACAAACCATGCTCACAATCACACTCACGCTCACACCTACGGTTAATTTAGAATCACCGATTAACCTAAATATGCATGTTTTTGGACTGTGGGAGGAAGCCGGAGTACCCGGAGAAAACCCACGCAAGCACGGGGAGAACATGCAAACTCCACACAGAAAGGCCCCTGCCGGGCCTGGGAGTCGAACCGGGGACCTTCTTGCTGTGAGGCAACAGTGCTAACCACTAAGCCACCGTGCTGCCAGAAAAAATAACAGACAAACATAAACAAGAAAAAATAACTTTTATTTTATATTTCGTCCATCTTTAAGGTTTCTTTCCTAAAATGATAATCAGCAACTTTACAGTTTTTTTTTTTCATTGGTGCTGTTTTAATCAAATCATTTTTACATTACTTACATCTACATCTTACATCTTTACATTACTTATTACATTTCTACATTTATTGAAAGACATACGGACATCGGATTCTAACAGTTTTATGTTCTTGTTCACATTCATCTTTATTTCTTCTACTTTTTTCATTTAATCTTTATATCTTTTACTTTTATCATTTAATCTTTATTTCTTCTACTGTACTTTTATCATTTCATCTTTATTTCTTCTACTTTTACCATTTCATCTTTATTTCTTCTACTTTTATAATTTCATCTTTATTTCTTTCAGATCACAGGAAACACGAATGTTTGTTTTAAAACGTGTCTGAAACATTAATGACTAATGCGTGTGTGTGTATATGTGCGTATGAAAAAAAGGACCTGTAATGTTCTGGGTCTCTGGAAAGATCCTAGAGACAACTTCTGTTGTAATAGACGCTATATAAATAAAATTGAATGGAATTGAATGAGTGCGTGTGCATGTGTGAGTGTGTGTGTACATATGTGTGTGCATGTGTGAGAGTTTGTAAATCTGCGTATAAGTGTGTGTGCATGTGCGAGTGTGTGCATGTGTGTGTATATGTGGGTGCATGTGGGTGCATGTGTGTGTGTATTTGCGTGTGCAAGTGTGTGATCAGGTGATGAGGCTGCTGTGACTGTGTTCTACCCGGTAACAGCTGATGCTGCAGTCATGTGACGTGTTTCTGGTTTTTAGAGCAGCTCTCAGTCTCAGTCAGTCAGTTTGTGTCGGAGACCAGAAGAACATGGATTCAACCTTCATCAGAGTCTGCCTCCTCTTCAGCACTGCAGGTACCATCAATATTCTGATCACTGATCAATAATCTGATTACAGATCAATAATCAGGATAGTGTTAAGCAAACTGATCACAAATCAATAACTGATTTACAGTACTGTCAAGATCAGTGATTCTGCAATTAATCAATAGTCTGATCAATGATCAGTAATCTGATTCAAAATCGACATTCTGACCACAGATCAATAATCAGATCAGCAATCGATAATTCTATAACCATCAATAATGTAATCAGTGATCAATGACCAAATTTAACTGATGATCTGGTTTTACTCACAGACCAGATAAGAGATCAATAATATAACTGATTTATAATCTTATTGTTGATCAATAATCTAGTCAGAAACTGATTGTTAGTCAGATCAATACTCTGATCAATGATCAATACAATGATCAGTCTGGTTGTTTTCTCTTTCAGATGCATTCTTGCGTTATTCTTTGTGGAACTGTGAGTTTAACTCCAGTAAACCGGAGAACATCGAGTTCATCTTCTCCAACTATTACAACAAGTTGGAGCTCTTCAGGTTCACCAGCAGTTCAGGGAAGTTTGTTGGCTACACGGAGTTTGGAGTGAAGCAGGCGAACTACTTCAACAATAATCCTACGATCATGAGCGGGTGGAGGGCTCAGAAGGAGAGAGTCTGTGTTCACAACATTGATATCTGGTACAGCAACATTCTGGATAAATCAGGTGAGTCTCTAAATCTCCTTCATGTTGTGTAAAACTACAGATAAGTTGTTACAAACGTCAACTTGTTTATTTGAATTAAAACCTGACAGTTAAAGTCAGCCATAAACAACATTTGTACATTTAATCAGACTAGAGTTTATTAAAGTATAAAATCCACCAAACACTTTTAGAAACAACTAGCAAATCATAAAAAATGATAAACATCTTCAATTTACTTCAGTCAATATTCTAATAAAGTACTTTTTTACTTAAAGATGCTATTTGAATACTAAACTTCAGTTAAAAACATACATTTAAACCAGCTGAAAATGGGGATAAATGTATATTTGTTTGTTTTTTTGGATAAAACAGAAACAACAGAGTTTAAGTTAAATTCAGGTTAAATAAATGTAGTTTCCTGCAGCTCAAAAACATTTATTCTGCCACATTGATAAATACTTCAGGTCATCGGTTGATTTATGGTGGGGTTAAGGGTCACGGTAACAGGTGAGCATGAAGATGAAGGTCCTCCTCTTCATCACCTGCAGGTGACTTACAGACAAACATGTGCAGCTTCAGAGAAGCAGATGTTCTTTATCAGCTGATCTGCAGGATTTAAAGTCCCAGACTAAAAGTGAACATGGAGTGTGACAGGTCCCTGTTCAGGACCAGACTGGTGGATCCAGAGCTCCATCTAGTGGTCACACATGAGCATCACACCAACCCTGACTGACCCGCATGAACCTCGCTTAAAGCTTAAGTTATGGTTCTGCGTCAAAACGACGCCGTGCCTACGGCGTGTGTGGTACGCGTCAGTGACGCCGTCACTGACTTACCTGCACATCTTACCTGCACATCCCGAAAAATGTAACTACGCGTCGAGGCGACGCAGACCACACGCAGACGAGAGGGCTGTGATTGGTTCGCTTGGAAGCAACGCATTTCCGGTTCCCAGTTTGAAGCAGTCGTGAACTTTCAGCGCTCTTTTCTTCGTGTATGTGTGATTTTTTTTTGTTTTGTTTTTTTGCACAATAGTTGTCCTTATCTCTTTGATTCACTGTGACCGGAAAAAGTCGGAGAAACCATTCAGGAAAAGATTGCAAATTAGCGGTCACGGGGGGTACTGCACCGCGGAGAAATGGAGTGACGGAGAAGTCTGAAGGGTTCACGATGGCGTCACGGTGATGGCGTTTGGTGTGCTCTGCGTTGGTTTGACGCAGAACCGTAAATCAGGCTTAAGCAGGATGACACCAACAGACATGTTTCTGTGTTTCAGTGGAGCCGAAGGTCAAACTGCGCTCCACGGCGCCCCCTCCTGGCCAGCACCCCGCCATGCTGGTCTGCAGCGCCTACAACTTCTACCCCAAGAACATCAAGATGACCTGGTTCAGAGACGGACAGGAGGTCCAAACCTCCGTCAGCTACACTGATGAGCTGGCAGGTGGTAACTGGTACTACCAGTACCACTCCCACCTGGAGTACACGCCCCGGTGAGTCCTGGTCCTGGTCCAGGTCCAGGTCCAGGTCCTGGTCCAGGTCCAGGTCCAGGTCCAGGTCCAGGTCCAGGTCCAGGTCCATGTCCACGTCAGGGTCCAGGTCCTGGTTTCATACGGTGATGTTGGTTTGTGTTGATCCAGGTCTGGTGAGAAGATCTCCTGTGTGGTCCACCACGTCAGCCTGAAAGAAGCTCTGAAAATTGACTGGGGTAAATACCTGTCTCACCTGTCTTCACCTGTCCTTGTCTCACCTGTCCTCATCTCACCTGTCTTCACCTGTGTGTCCTCAGATCCGTCCATGCCTGAGTCTAAGAGAAACAAGATCGCCATCGGAGCTTCAGGACTGGTCCTGGGTCTGGTCTTGTCTCTGGCTGGATTCATCTACTACAAGAGGAAGGCCCAAGGTCAGAACCAGTCCAGAACCAGTTCAGACCAGAACCAGCTCAGAACCAGCTCAGTCCAGAACCAGCTCAGTCCAGAACCAGCTCAGTCCAGAACCAGCTCAGTCCAGAACCAGCTCAGTCCAGAACCAGCTCAGTCCAGAACACAGTCCAGAACCAGTTCAGACCAGAACCAGTTCAGAACCAGCTCAGTCCAGAACCAGCTCAGTCCAGAACCAGTTCAGACCAGAACACAGTCCAGAACCAGCTCAGTCCAGAACCAGCTCAGTCCAGAACCAGTTCAGACCAGAACCAGTTCAGACCAGAACACAGTCCAGAACCAGCTCAGTCCAGAACCAGTTCAGACCAGAACACAGTCCAGAACCAGCACAGAACACTGTCAGACCCGTTCCAGTATTGTGGTGTATTTCACTCTCTCTTTCTCTGTTTTCCAGGACGTATTCTGGTCCCCTCTAGCTGAGCTCCGATCCTGGTCCTGGTCCTGGTTCTGGTCCAGGTCCTGGTCCTGGTCCTGGTCCTGGTCCTGGTCCTGGTCCAGGTCCGGATGGAGCAGCTGCTGCTTGAACCTGCTTCCTGTTTCCAGCTCAACCATCTGGACCGGTCTAAACCTGATCTGGGACTGTGAGCACGTCTGAACCTGGTCCAGAACTCTGGTGCAGGACTGGCAGCGGTCCCGGTCCTGGATCAGGTCTGATGTGGACTCTGGTGTGTGGGCCGCTCGTTAGGGAAACTGATCCAGTTTGGTTTCACTCTGTAATCTGCCTCCAATCACATGTACTCGTCTCTGATTCACAGCTCTGATCCGCCTTCAGACACTTTTACTGGAATTTACTCTGAAACTCAATAAACTTCATAAAACCGTCTCGTTTGTGTGTCAGATCATGAGCTTTAAATCCACCTGCTTGAAACTGGACCCACTTCAGGGTCCTGGTTCCAGACGTCCAGCAGGACATGGACACAGATGTGGCTCCCCTCGGCTGATGGGGCCGATACGTGGAAACCTGAACCGTATACATGTTTTATTAGTCCGGCCCGGCGAGGGGGCTGCAGGCTGGGGAGCTATCGCTAACCTAGCTGCTAACGTTAAAGCTAATGGCGAGGGCACTCATGAAACCGTAAAGCAGGGGTAGGCAACTCTGGTCCTCGAGTGCCACTGTCCTGCATGTCTTAGATGCTACCCTGCTTTAACACACCTGATTCTAATTAATCATCGTCATCAGCTTGTCATCCAGGGCTGCACAATTCTGTTGATGACACAGGTACTTTTATCACGGTGTGCTGAAGCAGGGTAGCATCTAAGAAATGCAGGACAGTGGCACTCGAGGACCAGGGTTGCCTACCCCTGCCGTAAAGGTTCACGACTGTCATGAACACACCTTGATGAACGAGGCACCGTCAGGTCCGAGTTACCAGAACATTTAGCTGCATCTGTCTGTACGGCGCTGCAGCAACAGCGCTCTCTAGTGCAGAGGTCGGGAACCTATGGCTCGTGAACCGTATATGGCTCTTCCGGTGACGGCATATGGCTCCCAGACAATTTTGAGTTGGAAAAAAAATTAAAAAAACAGTTTGGAACTGATTTTAAAATACTTGTGATGTTTCTTAATAATACTGTGTCATTTTAAAGTAAACTAGTATTAAATTAGTTTTGAAGATTTCAGCGGTCACGGGTGACCAGTGGGTCAGGCGGGAACCAATGGCTCACGAGTGTGTCCGGGTCATTGTAAAGGTGAAGAAATACATTTTTTCAGATAGCCAACTAGTTTATACTCTTCAACCCTTGTAACGGAAAAGATGGCGAAGAGGAAAAAAAGACGACGATTACCATGCATTCCAGGCTGCGTGGACAGAGGAATTTGCATTTGTGAAGAGAGCAGGATCTGTGGTATGTTTAATATGCAATGATAAAATTGCATCGATGAAACGGTCAAATATAAAGTGGCACTTAAATACACACCATGCTTCATTTGCATTGAAATATTCAGCGGGGGACAGCAGGAAAAAAGCGTGTGAGGAGCTACAGCGGAGAGTGCAGACGAGTCAGCAGCAACTACGTGTGTGGACCAAACAAGGAGACGGGAATGCTGCTAGCTTGGCGGGTGCTTTGGCAATAGTAAGGAATGGAAAGCCATTCACAGATTCACGCGAGTGTGAATGGTGGCCTTAAATATGGGGAAGTGAGGAGGCTGAGGCAGAAATCAAGTTAGCCCTTGTATGGGCATTTATTACAAACAATTGGAATTTGATTGGACAAGAATACCACATACCAGCGTAGGGATCCAGTTTTCACACACACACATAACACCCATTTGGCCAAGAGTATTTATTTACATAATATATCACATCATCCCCCTTACTATAATTATACTATATTGGCCCACATCCAATCTCTGTGTGACTCCATCAACACAAATTGAAGACAATTATAGAGCCAAACACCCCTCTCTTCCTTCCAATACTTGGTTTGATCCAGGAACTATAAATAACTCTGACGAGCCACAGAACAATCTTTTGTAACAGAACACAGGTAAGTGTTTTAATCCACTGTTTGTGGAACTGCCCCCCCTGCTGATTTATGCACCATGCTTCGTGTAGGACTGACTTCCAGAGCTGCCAACAACTGCATGCCAAAGAATCCTCCTAAGTGACAAAATCACAAAGATTAATACACATAACATGACATTTAACCATGTGACAAGGAGGGATGGGGATACCCATCACAGCGAGTATACCAAAATATTAATTCTTGATCTGGCCAATGAACTGTTTGATGACTTCCCAAATAAAGACAAGATAATCAAATGAATAAAAGACATGCCCCTGTCAGCAAGAACGGTGCACGATCGTAGCATCATGATGGCAACTCAAGTCAAGGAAACACAAATTAAGGACATGAACGCCGGGACTTACTTTTCTCTCGCGTTAGATGAGTCAACAGACGTTAGCCATCTATCACATAATTGCCAGGTATGCTGCAGGTGACACACTGCGTGAGGAAAGCTTGGTTGTTTTGCCCATGAAAGGGACAACAAGAGAGGATTTATTTACGTCCTTCATGGAGTTTGCTAAAGAAAAAAAACTACAGATGGATACATTTATTTCTGTCTGTACTGATGGTGCACCCTTTATGTTGGGGAAGGACAAAGGATTTGTCACGCTTCTCTGTGAACATGAATAGAGAGCCATCCTAAGTTTTTATTGCATCCTACAGCAGGAGGCGCTGTGCACTCAGACGTGTGGCCAGGAGCTTTGTGAGGTGATGTCGCTGGTCATTCGAGTGGTCAACTTTATTGTTGCCCGAGCTTTAAATGGTCGCCAGTTTAGAAGAAGTTGGGAATCATTATCGCGGTCTGCTTTTACACAGCAACGAGCGTTGGTTCTCAAGGAGGAAGGTGCTCAGCCGTTTTGCAGCTTGCCTGAGTGAAATCCGGACTTTTCTTGAAATGAAAGGCGTCAAGCATCCTGAGCTTGACAACACTGACTGGCTCTTGCAGTTTCACTATTTCATGGACATAACTGGCCATCTGAACCAGCGCAATGTGAAAATGCAAGGTATTGGAAATACAATCTCATCCCTTCAACAAGCAGTGTTTGCATTTGAAAATAAGTTGGAACTCTTTCTCAGGGACATTGAAACAGGTCGTCTTCTGCACTTTGAAAGACTGCAACAATTTAGGGATGCATGCTTAGCTCCACTCAACATCTGGATCTTCAGCAGGTAACTGTCTTTACGTCCAATCTCCTGCAGTCATTCAGAGCAAGTTTTGGAGAATTTCGTGCGCATACTGATCTCTTCAAGTTTGAAGAAATACACTCCTCAATGTCAATTATTTTGTTTAATGACAGAGATGAAGAAGCCCGGCAGAAATAGTAAACAATAAACATAAGCAGGCTGAATCTCACATGAAAATAATATAGGAATTTGCTTAAATAACATTATAATATATCTCAATCATTGTATTGTTTATATAACATATAAGTATGCAAATCCCGAAATAAAATAACAAAATAAAACAGAAACTATACCATATAGTTTCATAAAACCAATGAGCAATATATTGTAAACTTACAACTTTAATGTGGAGAGCTTCCAACACCACGTGCATTTCTGAAAGAACATGAACCCCACACACAACAACGATGCCTGGCTCATACTGCCCCCTAGTGGACGGTATAAAACCCTTCATCCCCCCCAGTCCGGCAAACTATAAACCGAAATAGATTAAAGGACTCAATAAAGCGTCCAACGTCCAGTCCCAGGCTCGTAGTGCTTCGGCGGCCTCCTAGCGCGGCACGGCCTCGCAGACAGGGGCAGGGACGGCGGCGACTCCGCCAACCGAAGAGACGTGTCCGGGACGATGGCAGAGGGAACAGGGTCGACCAGGGACCCAAGGCCAGAAGGAACCAGGTCGCCCTGGGATCCGAGGTCAGACGCCGCCTCAACAGACGGCGCCGGAAGGGAGGAGCCCAAGCCTGCGCCATGGGGTCCATCCCCCGACTGCAGAACGACCCCCTGGGGCGCCGCCGGGCCTAGGCGGAGGCTGGTGTCCCAGGGCCACGGGTGGAGGAAACAGCGCTGCAGGCTGCTGCAGGACACAAGGGGCTGTTGGGGTGTAGCCCCGGAGGAAGTGCTGGTTGCGCAAAGTCAAACGCCCCATCCACCTTAACTCGATACTGATCATGCCCAAGCAACTCCACCACCACCCCCGACCTGTCCCACTTGTTAGGGCTCGGGCCGTGCTGATTCTGAAGGAACACTCTCTCACCAAGCACCAGCGGGAGGAGTGGCCTCGAGCGAGTCTTCAGGGACTCTGTGGTACGGGACATACGGGTCCGAAGGGCATCCTCTTTCGCCGCCCACGCCTGGCGCCAGAGCGGTCGGACACGAGGGTCTGTGAACTTCTCAAGCTTGTCGACGAAGGAAAGCGAGCCTCAAAGGGGGCGACCATAAATAATCTGCGCCGGCGAGAGGTTGCAGTCGGGGTCAGGTGTATTGCGCAACTGTATCATGGCACGCAGAAAACGGTCATGATCAAGACTGCCAGTTGGGCCAATGTTGGACATCAGGAGGCGCTTAGCAGTCTTCACTGCGACTTCTGCCCTCCCATTCGACTGCGGGAAAGCAACGGAGGACACACGATGCCGGACGTCCCACAAGCAGAGAAAGTCCTGTGTCTGGCCAGCCACAAACTCCGGGCCACCATCGCTAGAAAGTTCCACCGGTACACCGAAAGTGCCGAAGAATGCACGGAGGTGGCGAACCAGGCCGGCTGAGCCACCCAAATCAGTGCCTGCTGTAGAGCACAGGACCTCCACCCAGCCTGAAAGTCGATCCCTGACAACCAGATAATGGCAGCCTCCATAGTCAAAAAAGTCAGCAAACACCGCCTCGAATGGAGTGGATGGCGGTGAGGACGGCACAGGGGGCGTGGCCGCTTGCGACGGTGCATTGCGGTTACAGTCCGCACATCCATACCTAGTAGCACGGATGTCCTCCAACATTCCAGGCCAGTAGACTATGGCACGGGCATACTGCTCCATCGCTGAGACCCCCTGGTGGGCGGCATGAACATTTCGGAGGACTCTCCCACGAAGAGATGGGGGGACCACGACGCGGTCACAATACAGCAGGACACCATCCTGTGCATAGACAGACTCACAGACTGGTGACAGACCTGCCAGGGCGGGGTCATGTACGTCGACTCTGTCCTCATGCTCGATCAAGTACAGAAGGCGGCCGAGGCAAGCATCAGCCGCCGTTTCTTGTGCAAGGAGGGACCAGGAGATGGTCCCGAGCTCTTGCGCCTCGTTGCGGATGGAAGCCATATGCGCGCACTCCACCTCGTCAAGCATGCCCGGCAACCCCAGCGAGAGGCCATCCGCTGAGTCTGAGGGGGAAGGATGCCTGGAGGTTGCATCAGCAGCATAGTTTATTGTTTATTGTTTATTAAGATCCCCATTAGCTGTCACCCATGGTAACAGCTAATCTTCCTGGGGTCTACACATAAAATACATATAAATGTAACATATATAAAATTCGTACATTACTATGTGAATAGAGCTAAACTGAATGAGCTTGGACTATACTAAGCACTCCAAAATCCCGACCCACCCATCCACCTCCCACCACACAACCCTATCCTACTCCGTACATGCACAAAACAATGAAAATAATGTACATGCACAAAACATTGAAAATAAAATCAATATAAAACAATGTCAGATGTTACAAGAACACTGTTCTAAAAATCATCACTAGGTACAATTAAAGATAACACACAATCAATGCTTGGTTTAGACTATTGACTAGAACATGTTTAGAAGTCAAGACAGATTAAAATTAAACATGGTATCCATGAGATCAAAACAAAACGAGAATTCTACATGTTATGAAATCAAAACTCTAGTAAAAACCTAACTGACTGCTAATTGTTACTTTAATGGTATTCAGCCAACATACTTTTTTTAAGATGTTTTTTAAAAACCATTACAGAAGTAGTGTGTCTTAAGCAATCCGGCCACTTATTCCATAAAGAAATAGAACGATATAGAACAGTTTTTTGCATAGAGCATGATCTTGCAGCTGGTAGTACAAAAATACCCATGGTTACCTGCCTTGTGTAATGATCATGAACTTCATCAGCGTGGCACATCTTAGAATATAAACATCGGGGCTTAGATGTAATACACATTTTACGAAAGAAAATGAGCTGATTGGATGACAGCCTGTCTTCTACTTTCAACCAGTTGAGCTTGTTGTGCATTTTATTAACATTGGCTCTGAACGGACAGCCAAGGACCATACGTGCAGATCTGTTTTGCACAAGCTGAAGTTTATGAATATCTTTCTTAGCAGCGCATGACCAGACCATAGAGCAATAGTCCAGGTGAGATAGTACCAAAGAGTTAGTAATCTGCCTCATAGAATGAACATTCAAAAAGTGGGAACAGCGCTCTGCCCATTTTAACCACTAAGTTATCAATATGTGTGGTCCAAGCCAGTTTTTGATCTAGTGTTAGGCCCAAAAGTTTTACGTTGTTTTTATCTATCCAGCCTGAAGCGTTCGTCGACATGGCCCCTGCGACGTCGGCTGGGGCGGGCACCGGACCGAATAAACGAATTTTTGGAGATTGGCTCCAACTCCATGGCGGCCTGCTGACTGCCTGCAGATAGCTGTGTTCGCCTCTTGCGTCGGCGGGCCCTATAACAGTCAATACAAAGCTGGCGAGGCTTGGTGTTCCATCCATGAGGCCCCTCTGTGAAGACATTAAAGGTGCCCCTACACTCCGAGCACAAGGCGAGTCTCGCCTTGTCCGCTGGGCCTGGGGTCGGGGTGGGGCATGCCTGTGGGCTTTTCTTCAAGCGCTGGAATGACGACATGGCCGATAGGGCAGATGACGGGAGAGCATTACGAGCCATTTCTTGTTCTCGACAAGCGCAACCACGTCGTTAATCCGCTTATCAAGGATGTCAGGCATCTTCAGCATCTCACGCCGTATGTCTGAGTCATAAATCTCATTTATGAGAACATTGCGGATAATATGGTCGGTATAGTCCACATTGATGCCACACCCACATACTGTAATGTAAGCACATGTCTCTGCTTTGCCCCGCACTCTGGCAGCAAAGGCACGGAAGGTCTCATCGCGCTCCTGGTGTAGCTGAAGCAGCTCGGTGCGCAGTACACACATGGCGACTGGAATGACCGCTAGCGAGCTCATGGCGGCGATGAGATCTGGCAGTACCTGAAGCGACGTTGGGATTGGCTTTCAACAGGCTGTCTCCAAGTTCAGGTCCAGCACACTGGAAGAGCTGGAAAGGTGCCTGGGCAGCACCCATGCCTGAGCCGGTGCAGAAGACTTCCCAACGACGGATGAATACGTTCCATTCCTTAATAGACATGCCAACGTCGACCGTAGGCCGATCTAGTCTAGGAGCCTGGTGGGTTCGGGCCTGGGCTGGAGCGGCATTCGGTGCGTTCTGATGGCCAAGTCCATGATTATTCAACATAGCGATGGCGAGAGCTTCAGAAACGTCGACAGTCGTGAAGGCGCAGCCAGGCACAGAGCATCTAACCACAACCATGGCTTCTTCATGAAGAAATACACTCCTCAATGTCAATTATTTTGTTTAATGACAGAGATGAAGAAGCCCTGCAGAAATAGTAAACAATAAACATAAGCAGGCTGAATCTCACATGAAAATAATATAGGAATTTGCTTAAATAACATTATAATATATCTCAATCATTGTATTGTTTATATAACATATAAGTATGCAAATCCCGAAATAAAATAACAAAATAAAGTAACAGAAACTATACCATATAGTTTCATAAAACCAATGAGCAATATATTGTAAACTTACAACTATAATGTGGGGAGCTCCCAACCAACACCACGTGCATCTCTGAAAGAACATGAACCCCACACACAACAACGATGCCTGGCTCATACTGCCCCCTAGTGGACGACATAAATCCCTTCAAAGTTCATCACTCATCTACATGAGTGTGCAGTGGACAAAATCGACCTGACATGCATCCCCAGGGTCTCTATCGGAGACTTTGAGCTGGAAGTTGCTGACCTTAAGGCATCAGACATGTGGATGAGTAAGTCAGTAAGTAAGTAAGTTCAAGTCACTTAATGGAGAGTTGGAAAGTCTTGCGCGACAGCAAGCAGAGCGGCAAGCAGAGTCCAGGTCCAAGTCCAGGTCCAGGTCCAGGTCCAGGTTTCATACGGTGATGTTGGTTTGTGTTGATCCAGGTCTGGTGAGAAGATCTCCTGTGTGGTCCACCACGTCAGCCTGAAAGAAGCTCTGAAAATTGACTGGGGTAAATACCTGTCTCCACCTATCCTCATCTCACCTGTCTTTACCGGTCTCCAACTGTCTTTATCTCACCTGTCTTCACCTGTGTGTCCTCAGATCCGTCCATGCCCGAGTCCAAGAAAAACAAGATCGCCATCGGAGCTTCAGGGCTGGTCCTGGGTCTGGTCTTGTCTCTGGCTGGATTCATCTACTACAAGAGGAAGGCCCGAGGTCAGAACCAGTCCAGAACCAGTTCAGACCAGAACACAGTCCAGAACGAGCTCAGACCAGAACACAGTCCAGAACCAGTTCAGTCCAGAACCAGTTCAGACCAGAACACAGTCCAGAACCAGCTCAGACCAGAACACAGTCCAGAACCAGCTCAAACCAGAACCAGCTCAGACCAGAACCAGTTCAGACCAGAACACAGTCCAGAACCAGCTCAGACCAGAACCAGCTCAGTCCAGAACACAGTCCAGAACCAGTTCAGACCAGAACCAGCTCAGACCAGAACCAGCACAGAACACTGTCAGACCCGTTCCAGTATTGTGGTGTATTTCACTCTCTCTTTCTCTGTTTTCCAGGACGTATTCTGGTCCCCTCTAACTGAGCTCTGATCCTGGTCCTGGTCCTGGTCCTGGTCCAGGTCCTGGTCCTGGTCCTGGTCCAGCTGCTGCTTGAACCTGCTTCCTGTTTCCAGCTCAACCATCTGGACCGGTCTAAACCTGATCTGGGACTGTGAGCACGTCTGAACCTGGTCCAGAACTCTGGTGCAGGACTGGCAGCGGTCCCGGTCCTGGATCAGGTCTGATGTGGACTCTGGTGTGTGGGCTGCTCGTTAGGGAAACTGATCCAGTTTGGTTTCACTCTGTAATCTGCCTCCAATCACATGCACTCGTCTCTAACATATTTTTAAATTTTCAAGTAACAAAATAACATATTTTTACTAATTTTCAGATTTTTTAAAATTATTTTACTGTCTGAAAAATGGTTCAAATATTATTTTATTGTCTGAAAAATGGTTCAAATATGTTATTTTGTTATTTGAAAAATTTTAAATTTGTTTTGTTGATATATTTTTCTTATTTTTGTGAGGGGGGATATATATTGTTTTTCGGCACTACCTTGTTCTCTATAGCAGATATAACATGAATTATTCCTATGTGGGATCAATAAAGTTCTTATTTTTGCCATTTTTCAGACAAATAACATGTTTTGTTGATGAGAAAATATGTTTCTCTATTTTTCTTATGTCAATGCTGTGACCTGCCTGTGACGTCATTCAACAGTTTTTCGACTCGTACCCATAAACTTGAATTCGTGTTCACAGTGAAGACTCGTAGTCATATAAATTACAGTTGTATTCACAAGACTTTGCACTCACAGCTTTTAGATTCATACTCGCATAAAAACAATCCTAACCCTAATAATTTATCAGACTCATGTGTGTGACAGCAGAATTTTGGGTACAACTTTTTTATTTACATACAAATGTTTATCATTACGAATACGAATAGTTATAACATGGACACATCTTTTTGGAAGTGATCTTACTCCATACAGTCCCAGACCTGCAGTCTCAGACCTGTAGTTTTCACCCCTCACATTTTTGCAACAGCACCATCCACTTGCTTTCAAACCAACATGGATGCCAAAAGTGAGTATTGAATGCGAATCACATTATTTATTTAATAGTGTTTAACTGTAATGAGTTCATACTTATTTGAAACTATTTACAGCGATAGTCTGAAAGGTTCGTTACATTTCAGTCTAAGACAGTCGGTAATTGTTTCAATTTTCAATTCACTCACCCAGGAAGCTCAGCCAGGCTCCCTTTAGCTCTTCCCCCTGCTGCCCAGGTGCAGCATATAAGGCCTCATCTGGGTCAGTTGCAACCAGCTTTCATTGCTGGTTCCTGCAGGTTTCTGCCCTGTTAGTTGGGTCTGGTTTTCTTTCTTTTGGCCTCATTTGTATCAGTTTGACTCTTGGAGTGCTTCTGTTTCTTTGGCCACTTTGGTCTGTTTTTGTTTATTGGGGTTTTGAGTTTGTTGTAGTGGTGGGCAAGTGAAGCCTCATGAAGCACTGAGGCTTTCCTAACAATTGTGCAGAAAAAGATTCAAAGCTTCAAGACTTCAGTGATGGTGCCATCTGGTGGTCAACTGTAGCCATAGAAACCTCTAAAGAGCACGACTGGAGCACTGGCACCGTTTCAATCCCAATGTTCAATAAACGTTCAGAAAAGTATATGCCCATTCAAGTGTTTTGTTCATTCATACCAAATAATGATGATATTGTCTTTACAATAAAATATGCAGATGCTCTCCCCCATACTCTAAAACACATCCCAGATTAACCCAAATAATAAATGCTAATTATACTATGGGTTAAATGATGGTTCAGGATTTATTTAAAGATTTGAGCTTAAAGCAGCACAACGTAACTTTCAGCTTTTCTGAGTTTGGCGGCATCCTTTGGACAAAAGCGGTAGTGTTTTACCAGAAAGAACACTACGTTTCCCATGAGCACCAGCGCGTACTGCCGGAAAACTCCTGTCCCGTCGCTGCATTTGTTTTGATGAGAGAATGCGGGACGCTTTTCTGTTTCACCCGTTTTATAATAGATCCATGGTTTCACCAAGTGAACAGACGGAACGCAAAAAAAAAGATGTTAAACAGCTGGAAAGGAACTGGAATTTACCGGGATACCTTAAACAAGGAAGCCAGGGAGCGGTATATGGAGAAAATAATGATTATTAACGGTCTGGATCCATATGAAATCCCTACTGAAGAGCCATGTGTTTCAATAAATTAGTATAATAGTACAACATACAGTACATGTTTTGTATCACTCTTACTTCTATTTTATTTTTTTTTGACTGCTATATTATGCTGAAGAGGCTCCGAGGCATGAGAAATGTTTTTTTTTTCCTCAACAAACTAGTTTTATCTGAAGCAGAGAGCTGGCCAGCAACTGCGTTTAGCTGGAGAAGTGGGGAATAAAACCCGTGTTTTGATCCGACCCCGGTCTGTGTGAGTGAGTGTGAGTGTTTGTGGTTTAAGGCTGATTTATGGTTCTGCGTTAAATCGACGCAGTACGCGGCGACACGCACCGTACGTTGCGTGTCGCCACGTACCCTACGCCGTATGTCTGCGTCGATTTAACGCAGAACCATAATTCAGGCTTTACTGTGTGTGTGGTCGTTACAGCCGCGATCCAAAGCGAGCCGACGACTCTTTCACTCTTTTACTCTGTTATATCAGATACTTGGCCTGCTTGGTTCTGCCTCCGAGCAGGAAACCGGTGAAAAGTTAAACCATTAGGATCTTTTCCCCACGTCTGTTGTGTGGAGCTGCTGCAGCCACAACGCAGCAACAGGTTCTGCGGAGCTCTGCGCTCCACGCCCCGCCCATTTTCGTCTCGACTGCGAATCAGGAAGGAGGGGGAAGTGACGTATGCCGTAAAGCAGTCAAAGTCGTAACGATTTGTAGTTTTTTAGTGTGGCAGGGTTCCTACCATGCTCCTCAAAGTTATATAGTGCCAGTGAAGGTGATACAGACCCCCTCAGACCATGACAGAGGTGTCATTAAACCTGTTGTAAGTTGATGTACCATCACAATGACTCTGGAAATATGATATTAAGGTGGAAAAGTTACGTAGTGTCGCTTTAATTTAAGAACTGTACTAAAAGTCCTAGGACATTTGCCAGCGATCGTGGTGTTTGAATTCAGAAACATTGATTTTGTGTGTGACGTGTTTTTAAGGAAAATCTTTAAAGCACAAAGCGAAACAGCGACGGTCACCTGACGCTGGTGTTTTGATAGCTGCTCTGTCTCAGCGTTTCTTAACTCAGGTAACGCTTCAGGAAGAGAGAGACAAGCTTCAAAGCGTCGGTATCATTTGCCCATCAAGAGTTTGTTGTACCATTACTTGGGATGTATTTGTGTTTTGTTGGATTTTTTTAACCTTTTGTTCTTGTTTCACTGTGGACTGGCTGTCATCAGGTGGGAGGCTCGGCACCGTGGTGAGACCTCACTCCTGCATGACACTAGATACTGGGGCACGTGTTTTGTGTGTCTCTGGTGCTGCACCCAATTCAATTCAATTCAATTCAAAACACTTTATTTGTCCCCGAGGGGCAATTTAAAAGGCATAAGGAGCAGCATTAAAAGACAACATACGTACATACATACATACACAGGGTGTGCAGTTAAAAATATCCAAGCTACTGCCAGTAAAAGTGCTTTGTGCTTAATGTTAAAGTGCTATGTGGATTAAGTCAGTCTCCGTTGAGACAGGGAGGGGTAGTTGTTTAAGAGCTGGACTGCTCTGGGGACAAAGGTGGCCCTCCTTCTCTGTGTTCTGCAGCGTGGACATCGCAGCCTGCGACCTGATGGGAGCCACTCGAACATTGAGTGAAGTGCGTGTGCGGGGTCATGCAGGATCCTGTGAGCAGAGCGGAAGGTTTGTTGGTCGCAAAAAGCAGACAGAGCTCTAACAGGTAGTCCAATGATTTTAGAGCAGACTTTGGTGATGCTGAGTAGGCGTGACCGATCTTGCAGGGTGATGGAATGAAACCAGGAGATGAATGAGAATATTAGGATACTCTCAATGAATGCGTGGTAGAAGGTCAGGAGAATGTCTTTGTTCACACCAAATGATGTCAACTTCCTGAGCAGATATTTTGTCTCTGATGACACTTCCTAATGATCTCCTCAATGTTAGAGGAAAACTTCAGGAGGCCATCGAAGATTGTGCCCAAGTATCTGTACTCCTCCACCACCTCCACCGGCTCCCCCCGGATGATGGTAGTGACGGCCTCTGCCAGTTGTCTTTGCTTGCTGGAGAATGTTATAATCAGCTCTTTGGTCTTAGTTGAGTTCAGCTGGAGACAAGCACCCTCACACCAGGTGATAAAGTCCTGAAGAACAGAGCTGTGGTGTAGGTTGGGGGCAGAGAGCAGAGAGAGACCAGGCGAAGGAGGAGGGACACCTCCCACCAACAGCTCACTCATTTTAGTTTTAAGTTTCCAAGGTGTTAGCTTGTTTGATATTCTACAGTCTACAGTGTGGACTGGCTGTCATCAGGTAGGAGGCTCGGCACCGTGGTGAGACCTCACTCCTGCATGACACTAGATACTGGGGCACGTGTTTTGTGTGTCTCTGGTGCTGCACCCAGGCGAAGGAGGAGGGACACCTCCCACCAACAGCTCACTCATTTTAGTTTTAAGTATCCAAGGTGTTAGCTTGTTTGATATATAGAATCTACAGTCTCTGCCCCCCCAGTCAATATACATTTTGGTACCAATTACAAACTAAAAATATACAATCGTGAAGCTCCAAGTCTTTTTGAGTAAATGATCTAATTATAAGAAGGGATAACCTTAAAAAAAAAAAAAAAATACAAAGTAACATTATGTCAATGTCTTGACTTGACTCATCTCAATTTCATTATCAAACACGTTGAGATGCCTCTTAAGATTCGTGGTGTTTTTTCCTGTGCTTTTGTGGCCGCATTTCTCCCCGTCTTTTTCTTTTTCAACGACACATTCCGTTTTCTTTTCCACGTCTTTAGTAGTAAAGTGTATCCAAAGATCGTCTCTTCTTCTTCTCCCAGCCCCACAGAAGATCCCTGGATGGCCGACCATCGGCCCCTTTATCTATTTAACTTTGTTTTTAATTGACGTGAACCTAGAGCTCTGCGTTAACGGCATCAGCCTCTAACCTGCAGCTGCATCTTCTGGATCTGATTCCCCGCTGCAGCGACTGAGGACGTGACGTCACCCAGCAGCAGAACTAAACCAGAGGAAACTACTGAAAACATGGACATTAAGGATCTTTGTTGGAACATTTTGTCTCGTCTCATTTTGGTCAACGAAAATGAAGCTATATTTTAGCGTGTTTTTTTTTTTTGTAATCTATATTTTAGTCTCGTTTTTATCGGTCTACGATATTGCATTATATATTTAATTTTCGTTATCATCACATGACCAGCATTTTCATTGCGTCTCGTCTCGTTTTCCTAAGGTGATAAAGGTTCGTTGACGACGACATTTAGTCATAATTTTTGTTTAAAAAGCAACTTTAGTTGAGAGCATAAGACAAGGCCAGACAACAGTGAAAGTGCTTGTTGTAGGTTTGTGAGATGTTATAACAACGTACCTCCGTCCATGATGATGGCAGTTGGTAGTGGGTTTAAGTGGAGATGACTTGAAGACACCGGTCCATCTTCTCCGATAAAAGTCAACAAACCAACAGTCACATGTGCCCAGGCCTCATTATCGTTTGAATCCTGTATGACATAAAATCACCATTACAACATCTAAATATTATTTGTCTGTTCTGCCTATACAACCTCCAAGTCTTGTTCAGTAATTTTTCATTAATTTGTCTGTTTTATTTTGTTTGACAAATGTGTTCCTGTTTATGTAGTGTAGTGACCTGCAGCCACGCCCTCCGATAGGGGGGGGGGGGGGCCCAGAACTGAAAAAAAAATAAAATATTCTCATTAAATTATGCGTGCTGGCCTGGTTGTGACAAATACGATGAAACTACAGAATTCAATTCAATTAAATTTTATTTATATAGCATCTAATACAACAGATGTTGTCTCTAGACGCTTTCAGAGACCAAGAACATAAACCCCTGAGCAATTATTACATAAACAATGGCAGGTAAAAACTCCTCTAGTGGGAGAAAAGCCTTAAGCCAAACAGTGGCAAGAAAAACTCTCCTTTAGGAGGAAGAAACCTTGAGCAGGACCAGGCTCATAAGGGGGGGACCCTCCTGCCGAGGGTCAGACTGGGGGGGTCGGGGACGTCAGCAGCACACAGAACACAGCGGGATGACCAGAGGGGGGCGCAGGCAGGTGGAAGCAGCAACGGGATGACCGAGGGTGGATGGGGGGGGGGGGCAGCATCGCAGGCCAGCACGCAGCTCCCGAAACTCCGGCCTGCAAACATGCACAAAAGAAAAAAAGGGGGGCCAGCACAAGAAACTACAGGAGCGATGGAGAAAAATGATGGCTATGAGATACTTATAATAAATAAAAAAGGAAATGGAGAAGAGAGGAGAGGAAGAGGAGAGGAGAAGAAGGGTGAGGGGCACCGCCCAGTGGATCATGTCGGTGCCCCCTGCAACATAGGCCTATAGCAGCATATCTACCACGAAGCTATATTTGAGACTAACTATTATAGTCTTGTTCTATAGCTAAAACTATGACTGTGAACACTGAGAATCTGGGAGTAATATGGCAAAGAAATTTAGGATGTGACATAATTAAGGAGAATTGGCATAATATAACTTCCAAGGCTGGGTAGGCAACCAGGAATATCAGAAGCAAATTTACGATACGTAAAGGACACATGAAACATGAATCACATCACTAGTGATATAATCGGCCCATGCTACAGAAGGGTGTTGTCCTTGTAGGTTTTTTTTCTTTGTTTGTAAACCTGGTGGACGAAGGATTACTATAGCAACAACACATCATCAGTAGGGTAAAACTAACCTGTCTTACGACGGTCTAAACCCAGCTCACGTCTAACTGTTGTAATAGATATAAATAAAATTGAATTGAAAAAAAAAGTTTGTGTCTCTTGTAAGTAAAATAAGAAATAAACAAACACTTTAACGACAAAAACAAAGAGAAGATTTAGTCAAGAACCTGAGATCAGTGTTTACTCAGCTGTTAATAAAGTTAACCAGATCAAACACACCGTTGACCCCTGACTCTGGCGATCAACCAATCACAGCGCTGAGGGACGGGAGGGACCAGAGTCCATCCTGACCCTGGGCAAGATCTATCACACAGCTCTGGATCTGAGACCGACCTGAACCCGTACAGCTCTGGATCTAACCTGGGACAAACCTGAACCCATACAGCTCTGGATCTGATCTGGGACAAACCTGAACCTGTACAGATCAGGATCTGACCTGGGACCGTCCTGAGTCCAGACCAAAGGTGAGGTGTTTGTGTGTTTCTTCGTGTCTCTGTGAGTGCGCAGCAGTGAAGGAGGATTTGACCAGACCGGTGAAGCAGGTCTTGACCTTGTCCCCCTGTCGGTGGGCGGTGAGCACTCAGGTACCTGGTCCGGTGGGATGTAGATTCTGTCCCTCCAGGAAATTCTGCAGAAGTTTAGTAGCCTCCAGACTGCTAACACTGCTGATGTTCTGCAACATTCCTGAAGGTGAGTATTCAGGAATGTTCTGCTTCAGTCGTCACCTCCCTCATGGATGGATCACGGCGGAACCAACACAGACCAGCAGAATCAGAACAAACCAGCAGGACCAGCACGGACCAGCATAATCAGAACAGACCAGCAGAACCAGCTCAGACCAGCAGAAGCAGCACAGATCAGCAGGACCAGCAGAACCAGAAGAACCAGCACAGACCAAAAGAATCAGAACAGACCAGCAGGACCAGCAGAACCAGCACAGACCAACACAGACCAGCAGGACCAGCACAGACCCAAACACAACACTGCTGAATGTGTTCAGGGTTCAATTCAATTCAGATTTATTCATATGGACCAAATAACAACAAACGTCATCTCAAGAGATTTCACCTGCAGGTTAATTTGCAGGTTAATTTGCTCCAAATTAGTTAAAGTAATACAAAGCTGATGAAATAACAAAAATCGTTATTGTTTCACTAAGGAACATCAGAACTTTTTCTTGGAGGGGAACGGGGGCACAGCAAGAAGGTCCTGTGTTCGATTCCCGCCGGGGACGCTGTGGGCGCTGAATGCGTGTTAGTTCCCCCATGACTTCAGCACCCACACCCTGGGTGGGGTTGGCGAAAGGGCCTTTCTGTGTGGAGTTTGCATGTTCTCCCTGTGTTCCCTTGGGTAGCTAATGTGAGCTACCCTAAAAAAAACATGCACACAGTCCTGGGCTATACATGCCCCCTCTTGCCAACCGGGGCGCCAGATGGGGTGGGTAGGATCTGGCCGGAATAACGTGATCCTTCCACGCGCTACGTCCAGCCGGAGAAACCCCACCCTGTCTGGTGAAAAGAAGCGGCCTGCTCACTCCTCAGGTTAAGGAGGAGACCTGAGCTCAGTCCAGGGCCCTCCCGGGGTTGGTAGACGATGGCAATGCCCAGGGGCCTCATTTAAAATGGACTGCGTAGGAGTCATACTGAAAGTGCACGTACACCCAAACCCGAAAATGGCGGGCGCCAAAAAAATACGGATCAATAAAACCATGTGCACGCACACTTGCACGCAATGTTCGCTTTATAAATCACAGTCCAGCTGGAGGGTTGCGCAGCTGAATCCGCCTCATATCCCGCCCTCTACACGCCCACTTTTTACCTCAAAAGCGTAATGCAAAGTAGTATTTGCATATGGATGAGCCTGCTGAGCATGCGCAGCAGCTTCCTGCAGCCTGTTTGGCGTCAGAATGAATGAGACGCATGATGAGACGTGTCCAGCCACCGTGCCACTGAATTTCACTGAGATCTGAGATCTAGATGTTGTGGATGAGGTGGAGGACAGGAAAACGACATTATTTGGTGGTGACAGTAAAAGTAGAAAGAGTATATAAATAGTATAAAATAATTAAAGAGAGTGAGTGCCAGCACGGCGTTGCTGCGCTAAACGCCGTGAGTCCCCCGGCGCAACAGGTGGACACACATCCCCCGTCTTTTCAAAATCATGTTTTTGTCCCCCCCACTTTTTACAGTTTAAAAACTAACGGTAGGCTCAACCTGTAATTGCAAATCATCCAGACACTCTGTGCGAAGGCGACGCGAGAACAGCCCGACAGCCCCGCACCCCCTTCTCCCTCCTCCCTCCCGTCTCCCTTCAGAGCTGCTCAGGGCTGATTTATGGTTCTGCGTCACACCAACGCAGAGCCTACGGTGTAGGTGCGCGTTGCTGCGTACCCTACGCCATAGGCTCTGCGTCGTTTTAACGCGGAACCCTGATTTAGGCTTACAACCGCACGTAAAGGTTTCACGCGCGCGTAAAACTCATTATATATATAAAAAAATCTGTGTCCCTTTAGGGAAGAAATTAGGGGCTCCATGGAGCCCCTAAACGCTCTATGAAGCCCCTCATTTGTTCTGTCCTAAAGCAGTGGGTGAAGAGGAGGTTCCCGGCGTGTCCTGCACCGCGGCTGCAGCAGCAGCAGCAGAGGCCTGACGCACGCTGAGCTTCACACACAGAGGGACACGATCAGCGCTATTTTATTATAAGTCTGACATATGTTGTGATATGTGATGACATTATTAAGAGTATGACATGAATCTGGCTTCATTTCACCACCTCACAGCCTGCGTCGCCAGTTCCCCGTGTCTTAAGTAAATTCTTACGGGAGGGTCCGGGTTGCCGTAGGGATACGCAGATCTTTCGGTTAGTTTTTTCTTTTTAGATCCAAGCCTTTGCGTAGAAGGTGGCTTGTGAATCTTTTAGGCTCTTTTTTATGCGCAAGCAAGCTTTATAGATGAGGCCCCTGGACTGTCACTTAGGTAGGAGCACTGGGTGATATAATGGGGAAAAAATCAGGATAAAAAAAAAATTGAAAAAAAAAAAACAAACTTTTTCTTGGATCCAGTCCCCCATCCTGATCCAGCACTAGGGTACTGTGGAAAGAGAAAAGTCCCCTTTAACAGTAAGGAAACAGCCACCACAATACCACCAACCAGATCCAAGTTCTGCTGCTGGTAGCAGTATAGGAAACCAGTCACATGACTGCCCCAACAGCTCTGGTTGAACAGGTGCACTGCAATATGGGATGTAGTACGTGATTTAGACGCATGCTGGAAACTTTTCTGGAGGTCAACAAACCATCATGCAGATTGTACAGATGTTAATGTACTGTGTAAACTATACTTACACTATAGTTTAGTAAAATCAGCATTCAGTAGTAGTGAAGTATTCGCTTTTGATCATGTCACTAAACCACCAGTTTTCCTCTGAATGTCTGAACTGCTGTTTTCTTGCAGCCAGCTGTAAAAACAAATTAAGACAAGTTTATTTGTAACTCATTTCAGTGACAAGTTAATTCGAGGTTCTTGAAGTCTCTCTGGTCTCTGGTTTCTCTGGTCACTGGTCTTTCTGGTCTTTCTGGTCTCTTTGGTCTCTGGTTTCTCTACTCTCTGTGGTCTCTTTAGTCTTTCTGGTCTCTCTGGACTCCGGTTTCTGTGGTCACTGGTCTCTCTGATCTCTCTGGTCTCTCTGGTCTCTGATCTCTCAGGTCTTTCTGGTCTCTGTGGTCTCTGGTATCTCTGGTCTCTGGTCTCGGGTCCCTCTAGTCTCTCTGGTCTCTGGTTTCTCTGGTTTCTAGTCCTTCTGTTTTTCATCTATCTATCTGGTCTCTCTAGTCTCTGGTCTCTTCGGTCTTTCTGGTTTCTCTGGTCACTCTGGTCTCTCTGGTCTTTCTGGTCTCTGATCTCTCAGGTCTTTCTGGTCTCTGTGGTCTCTGGTTTCTATGGTCACTGGTCTTTCTGTTATCTCTGGTCTCTTTAGTCTTACTGGTCTCTCTGGTGTTTGGTCTCTCTGGTCTCTGATCTCTCTGGTCTTTGGTCTTACTGGTCTCTGGTTTTTTCTGGTTTCTAGTCCATCTATTTTCATGTATCTCTCTGGTCTCTTTGATCTCTCTGGTCTCTCTGGTCTCTCTGATCTCTGGTCCCTGGTCTCTGTAGTCTCTCTGCTCTCTCTGGTCACTTTTCTTGGCCATCTTTCTTCTCTATTTTGACTCCTTTAGCTGATATCCGATGTTTCTCCTGATATTCTGGAACATTTTGGATGTTTTTGTGCTCATGAGACTGGGTCAAACTGTTTTAAACTTCTTAAAGATTTGAACTTCCTCTGTCTTCATCTCCTTGTCTCCTAGCTCCTCATCTCCTGTCTCCTGTGTACGAGACATCGAATAATTGGTTTGACATATTGAAGATCTCAGCTGCTAGAAGCTTCCAGCAGAACACAAACGTTCTGTTTGTGTCTGCGGACTATCCAGGACGCCATGGCGACCCACCCATCACAGGTGAGACTCAGCTGAAATAAGCTCTGCCTCCTCTGGACTCTGGTTGTATACCCTGGTTACTGCTGAGTAAAGTACAGATCCTTAAAAAAAAAATACAACATCAGTGACCTCGAGATGATGCGCAATCAGGAGAGTCAACATGCAGCAAACAGGCTGGACAGTTGAGTCTGAGGCAACATGTTGTTACACTTACTTTATAGAGGAAAGAGTAGGAACTGACATGTTATACTGACAAGGAACTGACAAGTTATATAGGTGGTTAGATGAAAGACAGGAAACTGACAGGTCATTCAAGGGACGCTGTGGCCATCTGACCCCAACATAAGGAGGCTAGTCCTTTTAGAGGAAGGTAAACATTATAAAAGAGATGTACCCCTTTTATCTGCATTTACACCTCTTAGTTCCCCTTCCTCCACCCTGTTACTTACTGCTGTTGACCTTTTGTTGTAAAACATATATTGCCTACATTTTCCATGACAGTAACACTTCTGTCATGTTTGTAGTCCTTCCTGGTGGGTGTGTCTGATGATGAGGACGAGGTTGATGGAGCTCAGTGGACGGAGCTTAGGTCTGCAGCTCTGGAGGAGGATGAGGCGGGACCTAGTTGTGACATCAGAGTGTCGGTGCTGCGATATCACCATGGTTACAGGAGAAGCTGCGTGCAGATGTGTATAGGCGGAGTCATGTTTGCAGCAGGTAAACACACCCCCAGATACAAACACAACACTGAACCATATTTGGAGTTTTCATGGAATTGAAGGCGTGACAGAAAATAACTTTAGTAGAAAAATATTTTGATGATTGAATAGGATTAGAAACCGTACTAAATGCACAATGGATTACTCGACTGGAAGACCGCAGTATGTGCGGTTGCAACACTCATGTCAGAGCAGTGAGGAACAGTGAAGCTCCACAGGGCACTGTCCTCTCTCCCTTCCTCTTCACGGTCTACACTACAGACTTCAACTACTGCACCGAACTCTGACTCTGCAATTGTTGGACATTTCAATGAGGGTGATGAAGCTGAGTGTCAGGCTGTGGTCAACAACTTTGTCAAGTAGTCCGAGAAGATCCATCTACAGCTTAGCCCAGTGGCGGAACGTTATGTCTACGGGCCCCAGTGCAAGACCGATGTACGGGCCGTTAGTATGTCGCACTGTACATTGAGACGCAAACTGCAGGACAACGTCTTTAACTGAATAGACCTACTCACTCACGGTGGCTAGACTAGACTTTAATATCATAAGCGTGCGGTGACTCTTATCCACTGAAACCTTCGCTTGCTGAGTAAAAGTTTATATCAACATTAATACATCGCTGCACATTCACTTTACAATCAGTAGAAAACAAAAAGTAATATAAAATAAAACCTCATTCAATTACCCGTTGCATGCTGGGAGCTCCGCCTCTCCACCTTCAATATATTATAGGCTCGAGCGTCAGCGTCAAAAACAGTTCCATTGCTTTATTTTTTATTTGCACTGTCTACCCTGGTTGCGAGCGACGCGGCGCGCCGTTTTGAGCTGGACTTTTGTCGCATGCCCTGCTTCTATTTTCTTCCTGTCGGTCGCTTTGAAAGCCGGTTGAAAGTTGAAAAAAAAGTGTAAAGCGCTGTAGGAAACAGTGATTTCAATACAAGAACCTCAATAAAGTGGCAGCTGGCTGTAGGGAGATCGCCAAGGAGCTGGAAGGTTCTGATAAAATAATAAGAATCTTATCTTAATCTTATTAGGGCTTAATTTGTGCCGGATCCAACAGGATCTGGTACCTATTTGATCATTTCTCGTCTCCTCTGCTTTTCCCCACATCCCAGTAATGATCTGACATGCTGACATGTTTGCTGCATTTAACACCACGAACACGCCGCTCACTCCAGCTGTTCGCTGTTTGATTGCGTCACCACACGCCGTTATTTTGTTCGTTTTTTTCCGCACTTTGGTCGGACGTTAGACCTGCTTCTATTTTCTTCCTGCCGGCTGTGTTGAAACCCGGTTGAAAGCGCTGTAGGAAACAGTCATGATGAGGAACGGCTGATCCAGTTAGTTGAAATGAGAAGTTATCTCTATGATTCCTCCTCATTTCACTACAAAAACCTCAATAAAGCTGCAGCTGGCAGAGCTGGCAAAGGGAGCGCACGGGCGGTTGGTGGGGCGAATAAAAGGAGAGTCTCGGGCGGGTGAATAAAGGCAGATTTATGGTTCCGCGTAAAATCGACGGCGTAGCCTACGGCGTATGGTGCACCGCTCGGTGAGTGCGCCGCGTACCCTACGCCATAAGGTCTGCATTGGTGTAACGCGGAACCATAAATCAGCCTTTTAAAAGGCGAGTCTCCGCTGTCATCCAAAAGAACGTGGTAGAACGTGGGGCCGATAACGCGTTCAGTGTGGACAGAGGACTCTAGTCACTCTAGTCACAAGTTATTTACGGGGCCCGCTCGCACTCATCATGGGCCCGTGACGGGCCCCCTGGCGTGCCGGGCCCCAGTGCAGCTGCACTGCCTGCACTGTCTATAGCTACGCCGCTGGCTTAGCCTGACAAAGACAAAGGAACTGGTTGTGGATCTGAGAAGGACCAAAACATCAGTGACCCTTGCTTCCATACAGGGGGTCTCTGTGGGAACTGTGGAGAAGTATAAATACCTCTGAGTACACATAGACAATAAACTGGACTGGACTAGAAACACTGAAGCCATCTACGAGAAGAGGCTGATGTCCTTCAACATCTGCGGGTGATAGTGTGATCAGTGAGAACAGGGAGCCTGGAGATGGTGGAGGAACATCTAGAGGGGTGGAGGTATGTCAAGAAAAGAGGGGATAAAGGTTAGCTGCAGCAAGACAGAATACATGTGGGTGGACGAGGGGAACCCAAGAGGAACGGTGAGGCTACAGGGAGCAGAGATAAAGAGTGTGACGATTTTAAGTTTGTGGAACAATGTGGAGTCCAAATATCAGTGATATAGACTTTTTTCTTTTAAAATACTAGCACAACAGTGCCTGTAAAATAGCAGAATAACAGACAATGTCTATGTTCATTTTGAACATAGACAACTATGGGTGTTGTTGTGACAATACACCACCACATCGTGGTGAAATCAAGACATTGTATTATTTTATTTTATTTATTTATTTTTGGTAAATTAGCAACTTAAGAATTAGACAATAATTCTGAAAACAAATTCTTTATATTCTAAGTTCAGACAATGTTTTAAATAAGTCTATTAATTAGTTTGTTTGAACAAGAAATTAAAAGATTAAAATACGATAAATTGATCAGCTGTAATACTGGACATGACATACAGGAGGTGTTCATGATTGAATAAATAGCATGAATGCAGTAGCCCTTCTCACCACAAGGGGCAGTGACATGTACTATTGTACTATTATAGAGCTGTCTGGGGAGCTCTGCTGGTGGAGACTAGTCTTTGTTCCCACAGTGAAACAAGTCCCCACAAGTCACTGTTTTCTGGTAGAAGTCCCCACTAGAATACAAATATAAGAAACACTCAAACACACTGATCATGTGATTTACATTTCCTCTCCCAGCTTTCCTGTTGGCCTTTGTCATCTTCAGTGGGCGGAGTCAATGCTCCCAGGTGGGGCAGGAAGGTGATCAACAGGGGGGTGGAGCAAGCACTACTGCAGATGGAGGGGCGGGGCTTTACTTGGGAGAGCTGAGGGAGATGATGAACGAGCTGCTGCAGGATGAAGACATCCACAAGACTGCCAGGTACAATTACCCAGAAGGATAGTACCCGAGTACTTTTACTTAACTACAGGGTGAGGTTGAGGTATGTGAGTCCACAGGTACCCTCCCACAGCTGTAATCACATCTGTGATTCCATCTTTAATCACGCAAACGCATGATACAACTTACACATGCTACACACGAGAAAACCTCAGGTTTTACCCATAAAAGTAGTTTCTTTCAAAAACAAAAAAACTATTCTGTCACCAGACAGCTGAGGCAACACTCAAAACTGTTACTACAGAAACCAGCTGCTACATGCTACAATCACTGACGGTGTAAGGATGACTTCTCTGAAAAATAAAAACAAGGAAAAAAAAAACAAGGAAAAAAACTCCTACAGATACAATAGGGGAGGGCCCTCGCACTGTAAGTGCTCGGGCCCTAATAATAGTATTAATAATAATAGATATGTATGATGAGAGCACACATCCTAATATGAATAATCTAAGACACTGGAGGAGAACCTGAGAACAGAAACCCTGCTGGATGTGAGCCTGGTTCTAGACTGTTCTTCCGATCTCATTCCTCCTGCAGAGCTGGACGATAACAGTTTTTTTAAAGACGATATTTGATTACATCAATGTCATCGGTTATTAGAAAAATTTCTGTTAGTGACAGAGTTCAAATCAATAAGAACCAAAAATAAATCTGAATTCATGAGGATTTGAAATCAAAATCAGCTGATTCATTCATTTAACCACCGCTCAGTCATTCAAGTCGTAAAGTATCATCTCTGATCATTTCATCTGATCATGAACAATGAATTCTCAACAAACAACACCAATGTTTAAATAAAAGGAAATAACACAAGTAATAAAGATGTGATTTACAGAAATATAGGAGAAATGATTCAGCGGTAACACCGGTGTCACATCCAACTAACTCATTTAAGTGATGATTGAAAACCACACCTTTGATTGAATCTACATAATGTTTTAATTTTACATTATTGTTTTAGAACACCAGCAGGAGGATTATTTGTTTGAAGACTAATAGTAATAAATAAGAATACGTTTTATGCTGGTATAGAGAAGAATTCACGCAATTTAGAGACTTTATTTACAATTTTATTTGTTTTGTTTCACAGGTTAGAGTTTCCATCACATTCTCTTTATTGTGTTCAGATACAAGCAGGTTAAAGTTTATAACGTGTGTTAGAGGTGACGTGAGGCTGTGACTGGTGAGTTATGAGTGTTTGTGGTCAGTCGAGTCAGCAGGGCATCTCATCCTCCGGGTTCCTCAGAGGGAACCTCTCTCGCCTCAGAGATCCTGCACCGCTTCCGACAGCTGCAGATGGACCACACCTGGACTGAGTCTCTGCACGCCACGCTGCAGTTCCCCGACAGGTAAGGCCCGCCCATACATGAGATGAGTTTCATTTAAACACTGAAGCAGATGGATGGATGAATAAAAACAATTCGGAGGTAAAATCCATGTTAGAATAAAAATGGGACCAGTTCAAGAAGAACCTCTGAGCTACAGAGGTCGTGTGACTTGTCAAACCCAAACTTAGTTTTATCAGGAACACCTGGGTTAAAGTTTTAGAAGATGGAAGAAATCTGAATTTCTGATACAAACCTGAAGACAGCAGAACTTCCTGGAGATTTAATTTTGAGTACATGAGACACCAGGGGCCTCGTGTACATAGAGGTGGCGCACAGAAAACGTGTGTACGCCACTTTCTACGCTCACAGTCGGATGTTCAAAATGTGACTTGAACGTGAAAAGTTGCAGTCCTTCACTCACGCATCAAGGCTGGGGTACGCACTTTTCTGAGGTTTGGTCCGTTGGCGATGCTCACTGGTGATGCAGTGAAATGCAGAATACGAGGAAACGTGACGTCAACAATAAGTTCACGTAGGGGTGGGCGATATGACCTAAAATCACGGTATTTTTCATCTTTTGAACGGTGACGGTATAATATCACGGTATTTTTTGGTACGTTTTGGGAGGAGTAGCCTGTCCTGTCCCTTTATGTGAATAAGGTTAATATTTTTATAATATAATAAGTAAATGGTAGTATCCTTATCAAAAAGAGACATGGGAGAGTATTATGCATTCTCAACTTATTTATTTGGCAAAAAACCTAAAGATCTAAAGATATATATATATATATATATATATATATATATATATATATATATATATATATATATATATTATATTTTAAATATTTTGTAAACCTGTCTTAAAATGTAATACTGGACCTCGGTTGGGCTGGTTGGACAGCGGGTGGTGGAAAATTTCCCTTAATTTTAAATCCAAAACTTGACAGGTTTATGCCATGAGTAGTCATAGTAATCCCTTGTTTTTCGAGAGGGTTACGTTCCAAAAAGAACCCGTGATAGGTGATATTCACATAGTAGCAACCCTTTTTTTTTTTAATAATTATTATACAAAGCTTCAAATAGCGGAGATCAGCACCGCCTCGCACATTCCACTGCTGTTCTGATGCCGCTGCATCCCGACTCGCGCTGTAACGTCTTTTTCTTCTAAAGCCTGCGGTGCAGGTGTGTTTTTTCGAGAGAAGAACATGGTTATGGGTATTTTTTTGTCACTCTTTTTTTCTTCTGGGCAAAAAGATTCTTTTAAACCAACATTCATTAATTTTTTCTCCATCTTGAAGTCAGTGATTCTTATTCCAGCAGGTTGAAACAGCGCTCTGCGCTCTGGTGCTGTCAAAGACCCGCCCAGCTCTACTTCTGATTGGCCGGTGTTAGTTTGGTTGAGCCAGAGCTGCTTTCCTCTCATTCCATTGGTAGACGAACTCGGTTGACTTTTTTTTTTCTCTCAAACCTTTTTTTTTTTTTTTTAAGCAGTCAAACTCGCACGCCGAGAAAAAAAAACTCTGTACGCCGGAGATCCGGCACGGTGCCGGAATACTTTAAGCCCTGTCATTTCTTACTACTCTTGTCGTAAGGTGTAGCAGCAGTAAACGATGCCTGCAGTGAAAGCTGTTTAGTCTTGGGACGTGCTCCGCTCAGCAGCACCAGCAGAGCAGCGGTCCCAGCAGCAGCTGCTGGTCCCACTTGCGCTCGTTTTGGCCCGGGTTGCCTCTTCATATTCACGGGCGTGCGCGTTTTTTAAGTGATGAAACAGGTTGCTTGTGTTTCCACCTCTTGCTGTCACAACACGGCAGCAAACCTTGCATATCACCGACGTTTTTAATGCCTTATTTAGGCTTATTATTTTATAATTGATTTATTACGGTATTGACGGTATTGCAAAATCCATGTCGTGGCGCAGTGTCACACCGGTGATGACTATGACACCGGTGTACCGCCCACCCCTAAGTTCACGACCACATGAAGGACACGACAGTCCCCACATCACCAGATAAGTTACACAAGAGTGGAGCTGTAACAATCTCACAATCAACCACATGAACATATGAAGGTAGGAGCTCAACAGTGGAACCTGTCAATCAGGACACACCCAGCCGTCTTTCTGAAGTTTTAATGAAAAGAGAAAAACATTTAATGAATGGAGGGTCACACAATGCCGATCTGATCAGACGAACAGTCAGCCGTAAATGCCCCTACCCTTGTTTAAGCACACGCTATCTTATAATGGGCAGGCTGGGAGCAACTAGACAAAATATAACCCATGGCAACCGTGCTAGACTCTGTGTCAAAGGAGCATGACCTTGCCAAGGAATGTTCACTTGAAAACAGGATTTGTGTAAACATTGTTATACCAGATTTTCCCATTACATTCCACCCTTTTTAGCATTTTATGCTAAACCATAATAAAATAGGAAATTTTGGATCTGGTCTGCATTCTTCTAGGACTGTTTTTCAGTGTGTGAGGCCCTTAAGTGCAGGTCAGAAATCTCAACTGAGGTCACAGCGGAGGAAGGAAAGAGCAGGGAAACAGGCTTTACCTTGAGAGATAAGGGTTGTTTTGACGCAGTTTTTTGCAGCTGCGTCAGCTCGAACATTTCCTTGAGAGATAAAATCAGATTTGTTAGTGTGAGCATCACATTTACACACAGCAATTTGTTAAGGCAGCAACATGGCATCCAGGAGGGTGGCCACTAGGACATGATGCGCCATCGGTCAACCTGTGGAAGTAAAAAAAAAACCCTGTTACGCCAAATTTGGCCAAAATCATGAACAACACCCCAGGCGTATCTGCTGTAAGTGTAAATGTTTACTGATTTCCCTTCAGCAAACTTGCATGCCTCTGTCAGCGCCACCAGTTCAGCTGTCTGAGCTGAGTGTTTTGGGGACAAACGCCCCAAAACAGCAATACTTGCAATGTTATTGCACGTAGCAGGAGCCCTGGAAACAGAACCATCAACAAAAAGATCAAAGTCAGCATTGTCAATTGCAACATCACTCAAATTCAGGTCTTGGGGAACAAATAGATGTTAGCTTGTCCACACAATCGTGTGGTTCTCCATCCTCAGCTGTTGGCAAAAGGGTAAGGGTTAAGAATTTGTAGTAGCACTTGAAGTCATGTAACACCCCTTTTCGTCCACAGTCTGGGTGAAAGGTTGTGAACAGTCAGACAGTCCAAGTGTCGGAGGCATCTGTAACCTCAGTTTTAGGTCAGTGAAAGCTTTGTCAGCCTCGTCAGTCCAGGTAACAGGGTCTGATGCTTTTTAGGCCTTTTCCATGGGCAATTGCTGCCAATGGTGCCTCAATTTCAGCATAATGCGGGACCCACTGTCGACAATAACTGGTGAAGCCCAGAAATGACATCATTTGTTTTTTAGTGACCGGTTTTGGCATTTTTTCTTTGAATGGCCTTAATTCTGCCAGGTGAGAGGGATTTGCCCTCCCCCGAAATGACATGACCCAGAAACGTAACCTCTGGGGCAGCAAACTGCAGTTTGGACAGGCTGGCTTTATGCCCCTGTTCAGCCAAAATGGGTCAACAGAGCCAGAGTAGCTTTAACGCTTTCGTTTGATAGTACGTGACTTCACGACAGACAAAATAAAGAAAAATTATTGATATGTTCCACCCCTGTGTCACAATCAACCCAATCATACACAGCTACTTGCAATGGCAAGAATCCAATTTCCATACAATCCGGGTCAAATACAGTATCACAAAAGTAATCTGCAACCATTCGAATGGTGAATCAACCCAATTTGACAATTCTACGTCACCATGCCTCCATTCAGGGCCTAAAATGATTAAAAAAAACTATATTATTCCATCTCTAAACTCTAGCCAAAACGTCCTCTGCATACCTTTCAACACTCCCGATTTAAGCGGGAGTCTCCCGATTTTCAACCATTTCTCCCGCCCTGCTCCCGATTTGTAATTTCTCCCGCTTATCTCCCGATTTTAAAGTGAAATGAGTCAATGGTGTTTCACATGTCGGGGTTCCTGCATGGATGTATTATATTAACGGGTTCCTGACAAACCTGGCAACCCAACCCAAAAGCACTGCCTACGTCCAAGCTCTGCCCCATGGAGCTGCTGCGATACGTCAACGTCGCCACCATATTGGATGTGGCAAGACTGCGCTGTAAACTAATACAAGTAAATGGACTTATTTCCATAAAGCGCCTTTCTACAAAGAAATTTACGTTTTACGTCTCATTTATTTATTCACAGACGCACTAATATACTTGGGAAACAGTTAGGCACCAAATATAATATGTTTAATTTTCTCAGATGGCAAAAATAAGAACTTTATTGATCCCACAGTAATTCATGTTATATCAGCTATATAGAACAAGGTAGTCCCGAAAAACAATATATATCCCCCCTCACAAAAACAAGAAAAATAGAGAAACATATTCTCTCATCAGCAAAGCATTACATAAACATATTTAAAAATTTTCAAGTTACAAAATAACATATTTGAACCATTTTTCAGATTTTTTCAGTTATTTTATTGTTTGGAAAATGGTTAAAATATGTTATTTTGTTATTTGAAAATTTGAAAATTTGTTTTGTTTGAGAAAATGCTTTGAAAAAAAGCTGAGGGAAGAGTTGGTGGAGTATCAAGTCATAGCAAGCAAGGATCTCCCACAGGAAGAGAGAGTTGAAGGTTCTGGGTTCTTCTAGGGAAAGCTCTCCTCAGCTTTACAAATCTGGCATCACTGATGAAGGCAATACTCTGCATCCCTTACAGCAATGCAGGCTCAGAGAGGTCATTCAGCATGAAAAAGATCCTCAAAAAAAACACAATGAGTATGGATAATTCTACTCTTTGCGCACTCCTTTCTTGCAAGATTAA
Source organism: Cololabis saira (assembly GCF_033807715.1). NCBI lineage: Eukaryota > Metazoa > Chordata > Actinopteri > Beloniformes > Belonidae > Cololabis > Cololabis saira. The sequence continues at coordinate 12,138,294 of NC_084606.1, read as the reverse complement.
CCATACCAGCCCTGGCCACAAGTATGTACCCTCCAAGAAAGTGATTGAAGCTGCAACGTCTGACACCTACAATTACAACAGGTCCTTGGGTGACAAAGGGAACCTGGAAAATTCTACAAATATTGTATTTTATTGTTATTAATACTAAACTTATTTGGCTCCAAGAAGGCTGTAGAATCATTTTGGGAGGTACATTTTAGCACATGTCATTGTAGCTATGGATTTAAAGCTCATTAAAAGTCGCCTTGTTTATATCAGGGCGGGGATGTTGTGAGTGGAGCATTCCAACCGCTAACCCAGAAAATCTCCCTCTTTTTCACAGCCCAATGTTGGCAGGTATGCCTCTGAAGCTCTTGTGGTGTCCAGCATTATTTCGCACAAGATTTATTTTTATTTTTTTTCCCAAAATCTTTATTTCCTAGTTTAAAGGACGTCTCCCATCGACTAAGAGTCTTTTAGAAATTATTTTAGGAATAAGTTTCAACTTAACCGTTTGTATGCTATTTTAGCCAGCTATTTTAGCCATCTCAAGTTTCTTTCAGCTCATAAGTTTCCTTTTTGACATATTGGTTTTAGCGCTGATCTTGCGTGAACAATTGAAACTTTACTTCACAATGTTGGAAAACAGACGCCATTTTCAGTGTTGATGTTTTGTAGAGACTGCCACGTCCCCTTACGACACCTTGGTATGAGGTGTGGGAACGCACGCGTGGGCGGCGGTTTGTTGTTGTAAACGTCATCTGATCGGCCCGCTTTGAACTATTATTTTCCAATCTCTGAACAAAACCGATAGGGCCATTATTGGGCCGATACCGATCGGTTGTCGATCGATCGGTGCATCCTATCATGCTGAACTTTATTTTATTGCACTCATCAGTTCACATGTCTGTCTCAACTGTCTTACAACTCCAGTGCAGACTTTTCTCTTCACACCTTCTACAAGTCTCTCCACTGTAGCTGGAGGTTATTCCTCCATCTGGTTAAGAGATAGATGTGGAGAGTTGTCCACGTCCAGCTGTCTCAGATAGCAGTGTTGTGGTCTGACCATCAGGGGGGTTTGTCCATCTGCAGGACTCAGAGGAGCTCTCTGCAGCTGCTGGACTCTGCCGGTCTGGTCTCTGAACAGATTCCTCTGAACCCATCTGACTTCTGTCCGTACAGCGCCACGGGCAACTACACGGTGAGCCGGGGGCCCAGGATGTGTCAGTTGCTATGGAAACATCGATCCATGACAACGTGACCTTTGTCTCTGCAGGGGGGTGTGGTTTACGCCAACTACGGTCGGCCAGAGGACTTTAACTGGCTAAAGAGTGTGGGTGTGTCTGCCATCGGCTGTGTGGTAGTGATGCGTGTTGGGGGCGGAGTCAGCTTTGCTGAGAAGGTCTGGTTGGCTGAGAGGAACGGCGCAGGTGGAGTTCTGATCTACCCCGACCCTGCTGACCTGCCGCAGGACCCCCGCCGCCTCGGACTGAACTCACAGACCGCCGTTTCTGAACATGTAACACACACTCACACACTTACACACAATCACACACTCTCACACACACACTCATACACTTGTGATCCATGTGTGCTCCTGATGAATCAGCTTCTCCTCTGCAGGTGCACCTGGGCTCAGGTGACCCCTTCACACCCGGCTTTCCCTCCTTCAGTCACACTAAGTTCCTGCCCATTCCATCCTCCGGCCTGCCTCGCATCCCAGCCCTGCCCATCACTGCCGCTGTGGCAGCAAAGCTGCTGAGGTAAGCCCCGCCCCTCAGGTGTCCTGTTCAGGAGGGACCATGACCTCACAGTACTCTGTATCTCAGTCAGCTGACCGGTCCGCCCTGTCCGCCGTCGTGGCGCGGTCGGCTGCCATATGTCCGCTGTGTGCTCGGTCCAGACTTCAGCTCTGGACGAAGAGTCCACATGTCAGTCCACAACGTGATGACACCTGTCCTCCTCAATAACATCTTCTCGTCCTTGGAGGGCCGCGTGGAACCAGGTATTCTGACTGCTCAGGTGCGTACAGGCGAGTTTTCTGCAGCTCTGCAGCAGCAGTAAACCAGCATGTCTCCCGGTCAGACCAGTACATCATCCTGGGGGCTCAGAGGGACTCGCTGGGTCCAGGAGCTGTGAAATCTGGGGTCGGAACAGCGATCCTGCTGGAGCTCGCCCGGACCTTCTCAGCCATGACAAAGAAGGGTAGGACTCACCTGGACACAAGTGTACTGTACTTCCTTTTTAAAATCAGATCTTAATGGAGCTCCTTCTGAGGTTCACATGTTAGTTCAAGATTTATACACATTAATTGATTCATTTTTCAGGTTTTAGTCCGAGACGCAGCCTGTTGTTCGTCAGTTGGGATGCAGGAGACTTTGGGAATGTTGGAGCGACTGAATGGCTCGAGGTTAATGACCTTAAAGTGGCACAAAGCAACTTTTGTGGTTTTAGGATTCATTGATAATAATGTTCCCCATGATGAAACTGACATTTTGACATAAAAAAGTCCTCAGTGTTGTTTTGATGGAAAACTTTTACATTATTACAACCAAAACTCTGAATATGAGTGCTGTGGCCATTATAATCAGCTAACCTTTTAGCTCTTCTTGCAGGGTTACCTGTCCATGCTCCACCTGAAGGCTGTGGCCTACTTCAGTCTAGATCAGGCCATCATGGGTAAAGCAGCACGCTCAGCCAATCAGAAGTCACTTTAATGTCATTAGTCAGCCACATGAGTGATAAAGGTAACTACTGACTGTCCATCAGGTGATGATGTCTTGTCAGCGTACACCAGTCCTCTGCTGGTTGACCTACTGGAATCTGCCATCAAACAGGTAATTCTACAATTTCCTCTTTCTACAATTTCTCTCACATTGCACACGCTGTTTACACAGGTGAAAAATCAATCACAGGTCAGGATGTCAGCAGGCATCTACCAGACATCCATGCAGACAGGTGGAAGCAAGCAAACAAGTTTCAGTTTAAATCACTGTTTATTATTACTGGGATCTCTGACTGATTACTTGTTCAATCGTTCTTTTTTTAAAGTGATAGAAAGCACCCTCTCTCCCTTCAAAACTGTCAGTCAAAACAAAATTAGAATTTATTTCTTTACTAAAGGGTGGATGCTTGGGTCACCACTTGGCTTTAAAATGAATAAACATTCTGAAGGTGCATGTATTTTAATAAACATGTAGTACAACCCAGTCTCACACAAAAACGTACCCTGCCTACGTTGGTCCAAAGTGCAAAAACGTAGAGGGGCTACAATATTAGCCCTTGAAATGTATAACTGTTACGTTTTTTAGCCCTTAAAACGTATAACTGTTACATTTTTCTGCCGATTCGGTTTGCGCCCAAGTCACGTGACTTTTAAGATTCTGGCCGTGATACCAACAAACACGGTGGACATTTTTCATTTTTGAGTGAAGAAAATCAATATTTTGAGTTAGTTTCTGCATAGAAATGCGTTTTGATTACATTTCTAGCAATACATATTTCACTTTCATAATATTCACTCAGTAAATGTATATAATCTCTTGCTTGCTCGTGGTTGCAAGGTTTTTTCAGATCTCGTCAGAATAATGTAAATCTGGAACGTTTTAAAAACGTGAAATGGTTACATTTTTGGTTGCTGTTTGGTTTGCCACCCCAGCGGTACTGTCCCCTTCCTCCATGCAATGTCACAGAGGCGTGTCAACCAAGACAGCCCTACGACATCCAGAGACTTGAAGTACTCAGGGCGAATCTCATCCACCCCCGGTGCCCTGCCACCGAGGAGCTTACGAACCACCTCGGTGACCTCGGCTTGGGTGATGGATGAGCACGCCTCCGAGCCCCAACCCTCTGCTTCCTCAGTGGAAGGCATGTCAGTCGGGTTGAGGAGATCCTCGAAGTATTCCTTCCACCGTCCGACAATGTCCCCAGTCGAGGTCAACAGCTCCCCACCTGCACCATAAACGGTGCCGGCAGAGTACTGCTTCCCCCTTCTGAGGCGCCGAACGGTCCTCCAGAATTTCCTCGAGGCCGACCGAAAGTCTTCCTCCATGGCCTCCCCGAACTCCTCCCAGACCCGAGTTTTTGCCTCCAAGACTGCCCGAGCCGCGGCTCGCTTGGCCTGCCGGTACCTATCTACTGCGTCAGGAGTCCCATCGGCCAACATAGCCCGGTAGGACTCCTTCTTCAGTCTGACGGCATCCTGTACTTTCGGTGTCCACCACCGGGTTCTAGGATTTCCGCCACGACAGGCACCGGAGACCTTGCGTCCACAGCTTCGAGCCGCCGCGTCGACAATGGAGGCAGAGAACATGGTCCACTCGGACTCAATGTCCCCCGCCTCCCCCTGGATCCGAGAGAAGCTCTCTCGGAGGTGGGAGTTGAAGATGTCCCTGACAGAGGGCTCGGCCAGACGTTCCCAACAGACCCTCACAATCCGTTTGGGTCTGCCCGGTCTGTCCAACCTCCTCCTCCGCCAGCGCATCCAACTCACCACCAGGTGGTGATCAGTTGACAGCTCAGCCCCTCTCTTCACCCGAGTGTCCAAGACATGCGGCCGAAGGCCAGATGAAACGACAACAAAGTCGATCAACAAAGAGACAACTTCTGTTGTAATAGACGCTATATAAATAAAATTGAATAAAATTGGATCAAGGGTATTGACAATTGTTGTGTTACACTTGATTAAAGTGAATCTGTAGAGGTTAACTGGATCATGTGTGACCACTGCCACCTTAAGGTTACTGTTCATCCTGTCAGCACACAGAGTATTCATCTTATTCCCAAACAGACAGTCAGGTTTCCAGACTAAAAGGACTGAACTGCAGGAGTAAACGTCTCTACAAGCAGCTTGTTACCTGTTTGGTTTCTCTGTTCTGTAGGTGGAGCATCCCAGACATGTAGGTCAGACCATCTACAGCCAGGCTGAGAGAGATGGAGGCAGCTGGAGGATGTGAGGAACCGGTGACAGATATGATGGATGTGACTGTCATGACAGATCAATGAGATGTTGCTGTCCTCTCAGAGTGAAGCCTCTGTACCTGAACAGCGGAGCCTACAGTTTCACTGCATTCGCAGGAGTTCCAGCCATAGAGCTCAGATTCACTGAGGTACATTTACTGCATATAAACATAACATTAGTACTTGTTAATAACATTAATACTGTGAACCGACAGCAAGTACGGTTGAAACCATTACCATTTGGTTTGGGAACAATTGTTTATACGTTTTGTGACCCTGCTTCCTAACTACACGAAAGGAAACACTCGTAACAAACATTATTGTGGATGAGACCATTGTTGGAATTCTTGTAAAGAGGATGTTGGGAAATTTGGTGCGGTTGTAATTGGGGTTGTATTGGGCTTAGTTATTTCTGCCATTGTATCTATATTTATGGTATTTCTATCAATTATACCATATAATGAGCTGGAAGTGACCCTGATTTGTTTCTAACCTATACTGTACATCTAGCTGAGCGTCACAACACCCAAGAATAAAGACTCAGCAATATGGCTCCTCTTAGTGAATTTATGATCTTTTGGATGCATAAAGGTTGATGCAGGAGTGACACAATAAATCAGTAGTACAGCAGTTGCAGCTCTGTTAAAATATGATTTGAATGTTAGTACGGTTCAGAATGACTGAAAATAACATTTTTCATCAGAGTGCTGTGGATGTGACAGAAGGATTCAAAGTAGAGGGTGGACTGCGTCAAGTATCGGTTAAGGGTCCTTTACTGGTTACTATGGTAACAGGCTGACAGATGAGGTCAGAGAAGAGTCTTCAATGGATTATGATGTTTGCAGATGACATAGGGATCTATGGTGAGACCAGGGAGAAGGTGTAGGAAAGCCAGGAGAAGTACATGTAGATTCAAGTCTTCACTAATTTCAAGATTTTTCAAACTTCCTGTTCTGTTGTGATGCATCATATCATTATTTAATGCATTATATCCATTTAAGTGACATTTGATCTTGGATGTGTTTTTTAAGAATTATCTGCATATTCGTCCATCGTATGAAAAGTTCCACGATGTCACATGACTGAGATCATGTGATGCGTTCCTGTGTCTCAGGATGATGAAGAGTCATGTCTTGTGTGTGTTCAGGAGCGAGCTTATCCGTTCGTCAATACGCCATTGGACACCATCTCCCGCCTACAGGAAGTGCTGGGGGGGCGTCTGCAGGTGGCTGGGCGGAGCCTCGGGCAGTTGGTGGGGGAGATGGTGCTGAGGTTAGCCCATGATCACATCCTGCCTCTGCGCATCACTTCCTACGCTCAGACAGTACTGCAGTTCAGCGCTCACCTCAGCAAACATGCCGCCGAACTGCAGGTGACTCACCTGACTCACCTGCTGTTACTGCAGATGCTGTGATGTCACCATGATGTCACTCATCTCCTGTCTCTGTTCAGACCAGAGGAATCTCTCCTCAGTGGTTGTTCAGCGCTCGCGGGGATTACAGCCGAGCAGCGGAGACGCTGCAGCGAGCCATCGACTACAGCGACCTGCACGACCCGACCACCGCACGCTTCTACAACACTCGCATCATGAAGGTACAAGTACTACATCTGTACACGCTCCTACAACACTCGCATCATGAAGGTACAAGTACTACATCTGTGCACGCTTCTACAACACTCGCATCATGAAGGTACAAGTACTACATCTGTGCACGCTCCTACAACACTCGCATCATGAAGGTACAAGTACTACATCTGTACACGCTTCTACAACACTCGCATCATGAAGGTACAAGTACTACATCTGTACACGCTTCTACAACACTCACACCATGAAGGTATAAGTACTACATCTGTACACGCTTCTACAACACTCACACCATGAAGGTATAAGTACTACATCTGTGCACGCTTCTACAACACCTGCACAATGAAGGTACAAGTACTACATCTGTACATGTTTCTACAACACCTGCACAATGAAGGTATAAGTACTACATCTGTACACGCTTCTACAACACCTGCACAATGAAGGTACAAGTACTACATCTGTACACGCTTCTACAACACTCGCATCATGAAGGTACAAGTACTACATCTGTGCACGCTTCTACAACACTCGCACCATGAAGGTACAAGTACTACATCTGTACACGCTTCTACAACACCTGCACAATGAAGGTACAAGTACTACATCTGTGCACGCTCCTACAACACTCGCATCATGAAGGTACAAGTACTACATCTGTACACGCTTCTACAACACTCGCACCATGAAGGTACAAGTACTACATCTGTACACGCTTCTACAACACCTGCACAATGAAGGTACAAGTACTACATCTGTACACGCTTCTACAACAGTCGCACCATGAAAGTACAAGTACTACATCTGTGCACGCTTCTACAACACTCGCATCATGAAGGTACAAGTACTACATCTGTACACGCTTCTACAACACTCGCATCATGAAGGTACAAGTACTACATCTGTGCACGCTTCTACAACACTCGCATCATGAAGGTACAAGTACTACATCTGTACACGCTTCTACAACACTCGCATCATGAAGGTACAAGTACTACATCTGTACACGCTTCTACAACACTCGCATCATGAAGGTACAAGTACTACATCTGTGCACGCTTCTACAACACTCGCATCATGAAGGTACAAGTACTACATCTGTACACGCTTCTACAACACTCGCATCATGAAGGTACAAGTACTACATCTGTACACGCTTCTACAACACCAGCACAATGAAGGTACAAGAACTACATCTGTACACGCTCCTACAACACTTGCACCATGAAGGTACAAGTACTACATCTGTGCTACATCTGTTTACAACACTTGCATCATGAAGGTACAAGTACTACATCTGTGCACGCTTCTACATCACTTGCATCATGAAGGTACAAGTACTACATCTGTACACGCTTCTACAACACTCGCACCATGAAGGTACAAGTACTACATCTGTACACGCTTCTACAACACTCGCATCATGAAGGTACAAGTACTACATCTGTACACGCTTCTACAACACTCGCATCATGAAGGTACAAGTACTACATCTGTGCACGCTTCTACAACACTCGCATCATGAAGGTACAAGTACTACATCTGTACACGCTTCTACAACACTCGCATCATGAAGGTACAAGTACTACATCTGTACACGCTTCTACAACACCAGCACAATGAAGGTACAAGAACTACATCTGTACACGCTCCTACAACACTTGCACCATGAAGGTACAAGTACTACATCTGTGCTACATCTGTTTACAACACTTGCATCATGAAGGTACAAGTACTACATCTGTGCACGCTTCTACATCACTTGCATCATGAAGGTACAAGTACTACATCTGTACACGCTTCTACAACACTCGCACCATGAAGGTACAAGTACTACATCTGTACACGCTTCTACAACACTCGCATCATGAAGGTACAAGTACTACATCTGTACACGCTTCTACAAAACCTTCACAATGAAGGTACAATTACTACATCTGTACATGCTTCTACAACACTCGCATCATGAAGGTACAAGTACTACATCTGTACACGCTTCTACAACACTCGCATCATGAAGGTACAAGTACTACATCTGTACACGCTTCTACAACACCTGCACAATGAAGGTACAAGTACTACATCTGTACACGCTTCTACAACACTCACATCATGAAGGTACAAGTACTACATCTGTACACGCTTCTACAACACTCACATCATGAAGGTACAAGTACTACATCTGTGCACGCTTCTACAACACTCACACCATGAAGGTACAAGTACTACATCTGTACACGCTTCTACAACACTTGCACCATGAAGGTACAAGTACTACATCTGTGCTACATCTGTTTACATCACTTGCATCATGAAGGTACAAGTACTACATCTGTACACGCTTCTACAAAACCTTCACAATGAAGGTACAATTACTACATCTGTACATGCTTCTACAACACCTGCACAATGAAGGTATAAGTACTACATCTGTACACGCTTCTACAACACTGCATCATGAACCCAGGGAGGACGGATTCACATGTAAGGTAAGGAAACGGCCCCTTAGTGAATCGGCCGGGTCCAGACAGCGGGTAAGGATCCTCAGGAGCCAATCCTCCGAGAGTGGTGAGACTAGAAAAGCTGGACATCTGTTCTTGGACTCCTCTGAAGAAATCGATCTCCTTCAGCAGACAGCCGAACCACAGATGAATCCTTAAATCCGGGATTCCCAGTGAGGGAGTGTGTAGGATGTGTTCTGGTCTCCACTATATCTGTCACCACTGCTGAGTACTATATTACAATACATTTTCTGTGTTCTGACTGGATACAACCTGAAGACATGTTAAAAACTAAAGTAGAACACCAGTGTATGTGATGTGACATCATCCATCCACAGGAAAGTACATGTACACCGATACATGTGTATCAATGCTTCATCTTACTGTCTGGTGTACTCTGCAGGTGGAGTACTACTTCCTGTCTCAGTACGTGTCTGCGATGGAGACGCCATTCCGTCATGTGATCCACGGCCGCGGCAACCACACTCTGAGCGCGCTCACTGAGCATCTGGCCCTGCTGACCTCTGACCCGGCACGCTTCGACGAGAGTCGCTTCAGACGACAGCTGGTTCTGTTCACCTGGACACTGCAGGGAGCCGCCCACGCTCTGAACGGAGACGTGTGGAGCATCCATAACACACACACCTACACACACTGATACACACACCTACACTAACACCGACACTGATACACTAACACACACACAGTTACACACACCTACCCACACTGATACAGACACCTACACACACGGATACACTAACACACACACAGATATACACACTGATACACACCTGCACCCACACTGATACACACTTGCACACACAGGGTCCAGGCCAGGATGCAGAGCTGCAGTCTTACTTCTCTGCTGCTTCTCAGGGACTAACGTCTGTCAATAAAAATATAGGAATGTATTATGTAATTGGTGATTCTAACAAGGTGCCTAGTAAAATAGAATTGGTGTCAATTCCTCGCCCTCCAAAAGTTTACTAAGACTGAAAAATTAGATGTGGACTACTATATATACGATCGTTAAGCTCCATGTCTCTATTAGTAAACGATCTAATTACCGAGACCAGGAGTGATATTTTCCATTTAACCAAAAGGTGGCTACAGGAGGAAGAGTATGTTAGTTTAAATGAATCGACTCCGCCCGGCTACTTAAATCATCATATTCTTCGAAGCATGGGCCGAGGCGGAGGAGTAGCGGCGATCTATAACTCCAGTCTTCAAATAAAATCTAAACCTAAATGAGATTATAATACGTTCGAAAGCCTCACGCTTAGTGTAAAACTCTCTAGCTGGAAATCAAAGAAGCCAGTTTTGTTAGTGGTAGTGTACCGGCCCCCTGCTGGTGCTTCTCTAAAGTTTCTGTCTGAATTTTTTAGATTTCCTTTCTGGTTTATTGATCAGTAGAGATAAATTCATCATAGTGGGTGACTTTAACATTCATATGGATGTTGAAATCTTAAGTTAGCTTTTAATTCTCTTTTAGAATCATTGTGCATATCACACAAAGTAAACAAACCGACTCACTGTTTTAATCATACCCTCGATCTCTTCCTTGCCTACGGTGTAGAACTTGATTATCTGTTAGTGTTACCTGTAAATTCCCTCCTATCCAACCACTATTTAATAATGTTTAAATTTAACATTGTCGATGTTTAAGTGCAAAATAAGTGGTATTATTTTAGCAGATGTTTCTTACCACAGTAGAAAATAGTGAAGCAGTTGAGGCCAGTGACCTAGGTTTAACTTCTCCAGATGTTGATATCCTTGTTAGTAACACTGCAGATTTGCTGCACTCAGCTTTAGATGCAGTTGCTCCTTTGAGAAGGACCATATGAGTTTAACCATATGAGTTTAACTCCATGGTATAATTCATCCGCATGTTGAAACAAAACATGCGTAAAATAGAAAGGAACTGGTACTCTTGTAAGCCTGTAGACTCCTATCATGAATGGAAAGATAGTCTAATAGTATATAAAAAAGAAATTTGCAAAGGTAGAACAGGTTATTTTTGATCGTTGATAGAGGATAACAAAAGTAACCCACATTTTCTGTTCAGCGCTGTAGCCAGGCTGACAAAGAGTCACAACTCTGTTGAGCTGTGCATTCCTGCAACTTTCAGTAGTGAAGACTTTATACTCTTTAACAGTAAAATCATCAGAGAAAAAAAATCAACCAGGGCCATCCAGTAGCGACTGTGGGCGTTTCCTCAGCTTTACAAGGCTGTTAGGCTCTGACTTGACTCTAGACTGTTTTGATCCTATAGACCTCCCTGAGCTGACCTCCCTCGTCAATAGAGCTAAATCAACCACATGTATGTTAGACCCCATCCCGACTCGACTACTCAAAAATGCTTTTTCTCTTATTGGCACGATAATACTGGACCAGATCAACTTATCCCTAAAGTTAAGATGTGTACCACAGGTTTTCAAAGTTGCAGTAATTAAACTTTTACTTAAAAAACCTTCTCTTGACCCATACATTTACCCATACATAGCACAGAGACAGCACTGGTTCGAGTCACGAATGACTTTCTTATGGCCTCAGATAAGGGATTAGTTTCCATACTGGTTCTACTGGACCTCAGTGCTGCTTTTCACACTGTAGATCAGCATTTTACTGCACAGGTTAGAGCATGTTGTTGGGATTAAAGGGACAGTTCTACATTGGTTTAAATCATATCTATCTGACAGATTCCAGTTTGTTCATGTACACAAGGTTTCTTCAGAACAGTCAAGGGCCTGATACGGAGTCCCACAGGGTTCAGTACTAGGGCCAATCTTGTTCAGTTTCTACCTGCAGCCCTTGGGAAGTATAATCCAGAACCACGGCATCAATGTTCATTGCTATGCTGATGATACGCAGCTCTATTGGTCTATGAAGTCAGATGAAACAGAACCATTAACTAAACTTCAGGCATGTCTTAGGGACATCAAAGACTGGATGTCCGCTAACTTTTTGCTTCTAAAGTCAGATAAAACAGAGGTTATTATTTTTGGTCCAAAGTATTTTAGGAAGGGATTAGATGGTGTGGCGATGGCCTCCACTGCTACTATGAGAAACCTTGGTGTTGTTTTTATCAGGATTTGAGGTTTAAACAGCATATTAATCAGGTTTGTAAAACAGCGTTTTTCCATTTCCGTAATATCGAAGATTAGGAACGTCCTCTCCCAGCATGATGCTGAAAAACGAATTCATGCGTTTGTATCTTCTAGGCTAGATTACTGTAATGTGTCATTGGCAGGTAATTCTCTGAATATCCTCCAGCTGATCCAAAATGCAGCAGCGCCAATGCTGACAGGAATCAACAAGAGAGACCCCATCTCTCCAGTGTTAGCCTCACTCCATCGGCTCCACACTCCACATTTGCTTACATAGTCATCCCTGTAGTGCACCAGTTAGCCATCTGTGTCTCTCTTTTCTCTGCCCTTCATTCTCTCTGTCTGTTTTCTCTTTTTTGCTCTGCCCAGCTGGTCTTCAGTAGGAGGGCCCCCCCTTCTGATCCAGGTCCTGGTCCAGGTTTCTTCCCTCCTAAAGGGAAGTTTCTTCTTCTCACTGTTTAGTTTAAGGTTTTTCTCCCACTAGGGGAGTTTTTACCTGCCATTGTTTATGTTATATTTATGTAATAATTGCTCGGGTGTCATGTTCTGGGTCTATGGAAAGATCCTAGAGACAACTTCTGTTGTAATAGATGCTATATGAATAAAATTGAATTGAAATTGAAATATCAGGAAACCTAAAATGGTCCTTTTGTGTCGGCATATGCTCAGACAGAGCTGCTGCCATGACCGGACCGCTGTCTGGTTTAACTGCTCGGATTAAGGAGGTTGCACCTGAATGTGAGTCTACGCATTATGTAATTCACAGGGAAATGCTGGCTACCCGAAAAATGCTACCGGTACTTAACAGCGTATTGAATGAAGTCGTTAAAGTTATTAACCACATCAAAGCACACACCCTTAACTCCCGCCTGTTTGAACAGCTATGTGAGGAGATGGACGCAGAGCACAGACACCTTCTCTTATACGCAGAAATAAGATGGTTATCCCGAAGGAGATCGCTGGCCAGAGTGTTTGAATTACGAGAGCCGCTGCAAAGATTTCTCTCAGAAAAAAAGTCACCGCTGGCAAGACATTTCAGTGACGTGGAATGGGTTGCAAAACTGGCTTACTTGCAACATATTCAACCTGCTCAATGAACTCAATCTGTCACTCAGGGGGAAATGACGAATGTCTTCAAGTTGGCAAATAAAGTAGCTGCATTTAAAGCCAAACTGGATTTGTGGGGATGGCGCATGAACACAGGGAGATTTGACATGTTTCAAACATTAGCAGTGATTTTGGAAGAGACTGAGCCTGAGCCTTCATTCTCCAAGCTTGTGCACGATCACCTGTCTTAAAAGAGTTTGAGCGCTACTTCCCAACCACAAAAGACGAACTGCACGAACTGCCAAGGAATGGATACACGACCCATTTGTCAACAAACCAGGTGAATCCAGCATGTCTGTGCAAAAAGAAGATCAACTGCTGGAGATCGCACATGACAGCGGCCATAAAAGTATGTTTGAGACAACAACTATGCTGGTGTTCTGGATTAAAGTTAGGGCAAAATACCCTGAGATCGCCATAACAGCACCGAAAACCCTGTTGCCATTTCCGACATCCTATCTGTGCGAAGCGTTTTCTGCAGTGACGGCAACCAAAACTAAAATATGGAGTAGAATGGATATAAGCAACACACTTCGAGTGTCATTGTCCCCCATTACCCCTAGATGGGACCATCTCGTTGCAGAGAAACAAGCTCAGGGCTCCCGTTGATTCAGCGTTATCGTGAGTTAAAATTTTCATGCAGTATATATTTGTTTTTGTGGTGTGTATGTATCTTATTTTGAAGGCATGTTAAAACGTTACCATGGCGACCAGCATCAGAGAGCGTTAGGGGGCAGTGAGGATATTACTCATGTTATGTTGTTGGTGCGATGTTAGGAGGACGCTGTGCACAGTGGATTCTTGTTTATTATTATATTTACAATATACCATTGTTTTATTTTGTTGTATTTATCGGCCACACCTTAAAGGCCGGTCCGTGAAAATATTGTCTGATATTAATCCGGTCCTTGTCTTTAAAAAGGTTGTGGACCGCTGATCTAGATAGCTATGTAGCTTCTGGATATCTTGTGTGAGAGGTAAGAGTTGTGGTGCGTTACATTTGGCCTGGTTAAGCTGGGTTAATGCCTGGCCTGCAGTATCAAACCCCCAGCTCTCTTGATACAATTGTGTGAAGTCCTCAGCAACTTGAATGGTTTCTTTCTCTTTCTTTTTCAGCCCTTAGGACTTGATAAACATAGCCAAATAATGCAGAGCTCTCTGTGGGCTTAGACTTGTTCTGATGATGCACCTTTGTTCTTTTTTCCATTTTCCAGTGTTATTTCCATACTTCTATCACTTTTTGTGCTTTTGTCCTTGGGTCGTGGAACATAGCCTACTCCTCTTCGCTACCTACAGTAAGTTTGAGTCATACCATTCCATTAGAGTCATCTGAATCTTTAAAAACAAACACACACATGTCAACTATTTTTGTTACATTTAATATCAAAAACCTGAGTATACTTAACTGGCTCAGCATACTAAATGAATACTCAAAGAAAAATCTGTAGGGAGCGTTTTCAGTACAATTGACCTTTTGTCAAGCCCTGCTCCCATTGCTAGGTCGGACAAAACTGTCATCTCCCGTCCACTTCCATTGTAAAAAGGGGGTTTTACATTACTTTATTTCTAATTATTGGACCAAAGAAAATGAACAGAAACTAGATATGAATAAAAAGGAATGCTTCAGGTAACGTGTAATGAGTTTAAAAAACGGAGGTTTTCGGCAAAAACAAGATATTTTGATAAGTTCAGCTGCATGGTGGAAGGTGTGGCCGTCCACATAACTTTATCCAAAGCAGACATTTTTCATAATTTACCATTGGTTTTGGGATGAAATATATTCTCGTGATTTTTTTCTCTGGGTAGCGGGTGTCACTTTTACAAGTGCCTCAAGCACACCGCTTAACCATTGTAAGATAAATAAATAAACGCGTTCGCGGTTGTAGCTATATGTTGTAGCCTGCTGCTGAGCCACTTTGATGTCTGGGATGCAGCTGTGGTTCCTGATGTTCCTTTGTTCCTCCACGAGAACATAACCTCTTGCAGCATCAAACTGTCCAGTATTTGTTAGCTTTTGTTTTGTGCATTTGTGCAGTTTTTCTCAGAGCTTCATCTGTAATCAGAGTCTATCGTGTCTCTGGTATAATGTTCTTGACTGTATCTCCAGATCAATATATTTACTGTATTATCAGCTTGACTCCTAACGCAGTAGTACCGGCAGGCAAAGCAAGCCACAGCTCGGGCAGACCTGGAATACTTGGGTCTGGGCGGAATTCGGTGAGGCCATGAAGGAGGACTTTCGGTCGCCAGGGTACTGGAGAGGAGGATTCGGCTGAAAGTCGAACCTCAGATTCAAGAGGAACAATGCGGTTTTCGTCCCAGTCGTGGAACACTGGACCAGCTCTATACCCTCTGAAAGGGGCTTGAGGCTTCGTGGGAATTTGCCCAACCAGTCTACATGTGCTTTGTGGATCTGTAGAAGGCGTTTGTCCCTCGGGGAATCCTGTGGAGGGGTGGTCAGCGAGTATGGGGTCCGGTGCCCTCTGCAAAGGGCTGCTCGGTTTCTGTATGATTGGAGCAGGAGATTGGTTTGCGTTTCCAGCAGTAAGACACACTTGTTCCCAATGCATTGGACTCCGGCAGGGCTTCCCTTTGTCACCGGTTCTGTTCATAATTTTCATGGACAGGATTTCTAGGCATAGCCAGGGGCCGGAGGGGATCCGGTTTGGGAACCAAAGGATTTTTTTTTTAAACATTTGTTCATTGATTTTTCAGAGACATAACAAAGACAAACAGTGACATTAAGAGAGTCAACATAATGTCAAGTATAATAAGTAAAAAAATAAGATAATAAGATGATATGAGATATGAGATAATAAGATGATATGAAATGTGATAAAAAATAACCAATACAGTAGCAAAAAAAAACCCCAAAGAAACAAACAAAACAAACTGAAGGATGTGTGTAAGAAGGCGGCGCATAGGATTTCAACTTCAATAAAAGCTAACGTCTCGCAAGTAAAGAGTCAAAGGCCACAAAGTCAGCTTTATATTTAGGGAGTTGCAAAGTAGAGGATAAAACAAACAAAGCAATAAATGCTCTTGGATCAAATTGAACCTTTGAACAAACAGAGTTAGAGTTGGATATCTGTGTCCAAAAATATAATAATGAAGACCAAAACATACTGACATGGGTGTCACGTTTTTTGAGTTAAGGTCATGGTTTTTCACAGTTTTGGAATTAGGTTCCTGTTTTATTTTGAAACCCCATGTCCTTGTGTTTAAGTTTTGTCTTGACTTCCCTTGTTCCCCATCTGCCCTGATCTTGTGCACCTGTGTCTCCTCAAGCCTTCCGTCTATATCTTGTTTTGCCTTCCCTTGCTCCCGGCTGGTCTGTACTGTTCCTACCCCCCATGTTTCAGGTCAGGTTTTTGTATTTTTGTTACGTTTATGCTCGTGTGTTTTTTTAATCCTGCTCAGCAGCGCTTTTGGGTTTTGTTAAATAAATCACTGTTTTCTGGAACTCCTGCTTCTTTTTCTCCTACTTCTGGGTCCAAATCTACAATTCCCTGACAATGGGTAGCTGGAGCCTGATGACATCTTATGGACAGGGGATCAACATCATTATAGATTTTGGAGAGCCTAACTCGAGTGAGATGGGCATGATGTGAAATTTTGCACTGGGTTAGATCATGTCTGGCAAAATAGATGGGTGAAACCGATGCAAAATGGCATCTCACAACTCCTCCGAGATCCCCTCTCCTAGAATCCCCTCTAATATATCTTATACTGTGGTGTAAGCTGCAAAGAATAATGTATAAACATGAAATAGCGCCCTTAATGGTAGAAAGGAGTCGATTTAAAGACGCCTCTGGGAGACTGGGGAAATTGAGATAAGATTGCAGATGAAACTGCACACTTGAAGATATCTAAAAAAAAATGCTGTCTAAGCAAATGTTATTTTTCGGAGAGTTGCTGAAAGGGTGCAAATATACCAGAAATATACATTTCCCTTGATGCAACAGTCAAACCATGAAGAAAAAGCCCCATCAATTAAAGAAGGGTTAGCTGATAAGGGTGCTCGGAAAGGGAGATGCTGTAGACCAAAGTAGCATCAAAATTGCTTCCAAATTTTAAAGCTAAAAGGAGCGTGGATAAGAGCAGTCAACGAAGGAGGTTTAGCAGAAAACATCTACATTCTCAATCATGTAAGAGGAACTGGTATCCCCTCCAGACAGATCCAGACCTGAATTATATGAAGGAATACGCTCATCTGTCCTGAGCCGGACCGCTGACCCCATCACAACTGCGTTTATTAGTTTAGTGTTTGTTTATTTTATCGTTTGTCTACTGTTGCAACCACATTGCTGGATCTTGACATGTTCTTCCACAACAAAAAACAAAGCCCTTTCTCATTTCCCAGTTGAATGACCAGAGTGCACATGTGAAGTTAGTTTCACATTGGTCTCTGTGTGGGAAACATCAGAAGAACTAGGTTTTCCATTAGTGAGACGTTATTCTAATATCTTCGGTTTTACTTTTCTCCTCTCATCCTCTCCCACTAACCCCCCACACACACATACACTCTTATCTTGGCCATAAAGCCTCCGAGTTTGGTTTCACTGGATGAGACGAAATCTCGTCTGCCATTTTGAACCACGCGAGACTCAGTCACCACGTGACTTTGTCAGCCATCTTTTCTTTTGCCTCACCGCATGTATTAACAGCCAACACACACACACACACACACACACACACACACACACACACACACACACACACACACACACACACACACACACACACACACACACACATTCACACATAATCTGAAGTTTGTGTTAATGTTTAGTTAGTTGTTGTTTATGTGTAGTTTAGGCATCGGAATTTATCCAAAGTGTTGTTTCACTATCTTTTAACACTTGTGTAAATACATTCCGATTAATTTGAATGAGAGAAGTTGTTTGTGTTTATTTTATACGTATTCGCCACAACTGCTGGTTTGCAAAGATCTGTGCTCGGACTCCTTCCTGCACTATTATTCTGAGGAATAACTTACCTTGAGACTGATTCTGCTGTTTAGTTATCATTTTCCGGATTACATCAGGTGGTGCCCCGTTTTGATTATTTCATTTTGATAATTCAATTTGAGAAATAATCTACTTTATTAATTATTAATAATTGTCCTTCGACAACTCTTTGATAACTGAACCAGCACCCCCTTTGTGGCACAACAGCACCTATTATTAAAAAGCGTTATCATCATTATTTATTCTTATTCTTATTAATATTATTATTAGTATTGTTGTTGTTTGTATTACTTATACTATTATTATTAATTATGAGATAATTAAAGTAATTAGTTGAAATGTGACTGATATCAGAGTCCGCCCGTTTCTCTCTCAGGCTAGTACGGAGGTGCTAATGCTTTTATCTCATGTCTTTAGATTATTGTAACGCCCTGCTCTCTGGTCTTCCCAAAAAGAACATGTACAACCTACAATTATTACAGAATTCAGCCGCACGCGTGCTGACGAGGACCAGAGGGCGGGAGCACATTACACCTGTTTTAAAATCCCTGCATTGGCTCCTCGTCCGCTTTAGGATCGATTTTAAGGATCTTCTACTAGTTTTTAAGTGTCTTAATGGTCTTGGGCCTTCTTATTTGTCTGCACTACTTTTACCCTATCAACCCTCGCGGACCCTGAGGTCCTCCGGTGCCTTTTAACGATTCCAAGAGTTAGAACCAGGACACACGGGGAGGCGGCATTCAGTTTTTATGGTCCCTGTTTGTGGAACAGCCTCCGGAGAACCTCAGGGCCGCAGAGACTGTTGATGTTTTTAAAAAGAGGCTCAAGGGGGCATTAATACGTTTTATGTTTATTTGTTTTATGAAAAGCACTTTGTGTTGCATTTTTTGTATGAAAGGTGCTTTACAAATAAAGTTTGATTTGATTTGATTTGATATAACAACATTAATCTAAATCCCATTAAAAAATTCTTGACAGTTTCATAACATATGAAATATATTTAGGCAACATTTCAGTGGCTATGGCGCCACCTTGTGGCAGATAAGGATCATTATAATAAGAAATATTTCAGCACTTGCCATTGAACCAGCTGCAGCAACATTCACCACTGTTAGATTTCCCACCTTTACAGATACTTGTTGGACATTTTAAGTTGTTCCTGGGGGCCCATTGTTTCACCATTTTATATTCATTATTACTCTGACTGAAAGAAACTTACTGTGAACAGGAGTCATGCGGTCTCTGAACATCAGCAAGTTCGTGTGTCCTTCTGAAACTTGTAGAGATTTTATCGAAGCACCTAAGACGTGACAAAAACTGGTAATACGCTGGAATCTATGGAGGAAATGTGTAATTTTGAACCTGAAGAAAATCATCCCAAAAGGGCTGGGGCCACTGGAGGCGTGGCTTTATGCTGATTGGACAATAACACACAGAGGAAGCTCAAACCGTCAAGTAAGTCAGACTGTAACAGAGGGATGGAATAAATGAATGAAGGAACGTTTTTCACGATGCCTCAGCTGATCAGTCTTATGAACAAACCGCTTCTGTCTCTCAGAGTTCAGGTGGTCCGTGTGCCATGAGTGTTGTAGTCAGCAGTTCATTCTGTCCATGCCTCTACTTGGTGTTTTCATTACACAGCACGCGGAATAAACGTAACGCTTTAGTTATTTAGTAACTCTAACTCTTGGCGGGATTAGTTTGACATTTAGCACAATTGTGAGGAATCTAGGAGATATTTGAGACCAGGGGGGAACCATTAGACAGGAACAAATATACTTTTCCTCTGGAACCGTGGGTCCAAACCCAGTGCATACAACACTTACCTGTAACTGAACCACAGGCGCCAGAGGTGGTCAGGATTGTGATCTGATTAAATTCAGAGGACTAGGGCCAATCCCAATACACCCCCTACTCACTACCACTAGCCCTCAAAATGAAGCCACAAGGGGAAGGGCCCTTTTAATCTTCCCTAGGGATTGGGACACCACTTGCTACGTCACTGCGTGGTTCACGTTCGGGTACGTAAGCGACTGCATAGTTACGTTTGCACATACGTCACACCATATCAGGAAGCCGAGAGCTAAAAGCAAGCTAAAAGCTGTTTTAATTTCCGCTGTTAATATGCCACTTTATTAAGTTTTAATATTTTTTCAGGCGTAAAATGACCGTATGGCGCGCGTCGCCGCGTAACCTACGCCGTAGGCTCTGCGTTGGTGTAACGCTGAACCATAAATCAGCCTTTATTCTGGCGAGATCTGAAAAAACGAGAAAGCGAGTGATTATGTACATTCACTGAGTGAATATTATGAAAGTAAAATATATATTTCTCGCTAGAAATGTAATCAAAACGCATTTTTATGCAGAAACTAACTCAAAATATTGATTTTATTCACAAAAAATTAGAAATGTCCACCATGTTTTTTTGTTTGATTCAGTAGGGGTAGGTAAACTAGGGCTAGGGGGTTTATTGGGACTGGCCCTTAGTGTCTACCAGAAGATGTGAGAAAGTTCAGAGTGAGGTAGGAGATCAGACCCTCGTAACGGTGTCTGTGTCATGACTTTAACCTCTTTAACCGGGCGACAGAAGCTCCACAGAGACGCTTTAAGTTGTCGTCCAGGTTCAGGTGTTCACTTTTTAGTCGGTTCAGAAATCAGGCTGGGACCACGTTCAGCTTTCATAAGGAATTTATTTCAATAGTTGTTCTCTTTTATAACTAATTTATTTCATTATACAACAAGCCAGCCCTCAAACCAACAGCCCGGTCTGAGCCAGGTGAGAGTGTCACGGGTTAATCAATACTCTGATATGATCAAGTGTCTCTGTCAGTGCTCGCAAAACAACACCACGTCAGGTGACCCCACTAAGTGAACGTGTGTGATGATGTCACATCATCAATAATAACATTTGTTCTCTTTATAATAATATTTAGGATTATTCACACGACCCTGATGTTCAGTCTGAAAACCCACCAGAACCAGCGGTCAAGAGGGATCCGCCGTCAGTCCCAGCTGGACCAGGCCCAAAGCACCATGGGTAACAGAGTCCTGTTGTGTGGGCACAGGCCTCCAGGCCGCCGCCCATTCCTCCCAGGCGGGTTGAGAGGATAAAGTCAAAGCTCCACCCCAAAGAAAGTTCCACGTAGTCTCCGCACCACCTGAAAGAGCATTGACTCATGGGTACTGCGGACCAGAACAAGGGAATTCAGCTGGGACTTGTGGGCACTGTAGTCCTTCTGTGCTGAAGGTATTTCTTTGAAGTGTACTTCTGGGAACTCTGGGAAATGTAGTCCACAGCTTTTTTTCCTCAAAAATGGAAGTTTCAGTTTAGTTTACAAATGAAGAGCAGCAATTGTTCAACGCCATCAAAAATGTTCAAACTGAACAGAGTAGGATTGTGGGAGATGAAGTCCAGAAAAATTGAGTTCATAATGGCAGAAAAGGTTTATGGGTCACGTAATCCAGTACGAAGGTTATCGTGGTCCAGGACGTAGGGGAATGTTGGAGTTATAGTCGAGACTTAAGGGAAACGATGCCGTCATAGTCCAGGTCCAGGTTAGGAGGATTATGGGTTCTGGAGTTCATATAAGTATGGGTTAAAGGTTCTGTAGTCTAAATTTAATAAGATTATACATGTTGTAGTTCAAACACAAGAGGATTGTGGGTTTAGTGGTCCACACAGAAGAAGGAAGCAGGACATTGTAGTCCAAGCAGAAGGGGATTGTGGGAGTTTTAGTCCAAAGTGAAGAAGATTATGCGTGTTCTAGTCCACTGGTTGATAACTTCAAGCCCTGAATAGACTGTGTGTTTGAGCCCCATCGTTTTATTTACAGCCACACAAGTCTTTATGTACACTACACACAAACGCACACACACACACACACACTCACACACACACACACACACTCACACACTCACGCACACACATGCACACCATCTTCACGTCACATAAATAAATGATTAAATAAATAGATTGATCAATAAATAAATAGGGAATTATAAATACTGGGATATTGACTCAACTCTACAGTCTGATTGGTTATTTACTGATAATACGGGATTATTAATCAACACATAATCAATCAATCACTCAATCAGTCTCTGACAGGTGGAGGGACTCCACTCTGGTCTGCACTCCTCCAACCAAAACACATTTTCATGGTTGCCATGGATACGGCATTCATGCAACCACCGAGCTCGCTGATTGCTGTTGTGTAGAAAGAAAAGAAAAATGACAAAAAGATAAACCTGATCCGCGTCAGGTCGCTCCCCCGAGAGGAAGATGAGAAAGAGGAGGAGGAGGAGGAAGAAGGGGGAGAGGAGGATGAGGAGGAGGGGGAGTGGTGATGCTGACGGTGGTTCCCCTGAAGACCGAGCCCTCAGCTGGCAGTATGTGATCAGAGCCGGTCTCGTGTGAGGACCCAGATGTAGGGGCCGCTCTGCTCCTCAATCACCAGCTTGACCTGGTGGTAAACCTCGTCGAAGCTGTCGCCATGGACGATGGCTGAGAACAGAGATGACCGTAAGGATCAAACCGAGAGGCTCAAAGAGTCAGTTCTTTACAGAGGTGTCAAAATTATTCACATTCATTACTCAGGTAGAAGTATAGATACTAGAGTTTAAAAATACTCCTGTAGAAGTTGAAGTATCATCTCAAGTTTTTTACTCAAGTAAAAGTATAAAAGTACTGGTTTCAAAACTACTTAGGGCCTGATTTACTAAAGGTTTGCGTGCGTAAAAACGTGTGCAAACTTGACATCACCCGCAAACCAAAGTGCCAGCTGATCTACTAACAGCGTGCAAAGAGGACTGCGTCTCTCAAATGCGCAAAATAGCACACGCAATTCAGTTAGTACTTTTGCCCTGATGAATAATCAATATGGGGCGTACCCGCCAGAAATCCTAAATATTGGGAGGGGTAAGATGCAAATATCTCCATTTACCACACGCAATGAGATTTACCAAGCCTGAAAGTAATTGCGGGGATTGTGATTGCGTCTGTATTTACAACCCAGTCTCACACAAAAACGTACCCTGCCTACGTTGGTCCAAAGTGCAAAAACGTAGAGGGGCTACAATATTAGCCCTTGAAATGTATAACTGTTACGTTTTTTTAGCCCTTAAAACGTATAACTGTTACATTTTTCTGCCGATTCGTTTTGCGCCCAAGTCACGTGACTTTTAAGATTCTGGCCATGATTCCAACAAACACGGTGGACATTTTTCATTTTTGAGTGAAGAAAATCAATATTTTGAGTTAGTTTCTGCATAGAAATGCGTTTTGATTACATTTCTAGCAATACATATTTCACTTTCATAATATTCACTCAGTAAATGTATATAATCTCTTGCTTGCTCGTGGTTGCAAGGTTTTTTCAGATCTCGTCAGAATAATGTAAATCTGGAACGTTTTAAAAACGTGAAATGGTTACATTTTTGGTTGCTGTACACGCTGTGAAGAAAATCAATATTTTGAGTTAGTTTCTGCATAGAAATGCGTTTTGATTACATTTCTAGCAATACATATTTCACTTTCATAATATTCACTCAGTAAATGTATATAATCTCTTGCTTGCTCGTGGTTGCAAGGTTTTTTCAGATCTCGTCGGAATAATGTAAATCTGGAACGTTTTAAAAACGTGAAATGGTTACATTTTTGGTTGCTGTACACGCTGTGAAGAAAATCAATATTTTGAGTTAGTTTCTGCATAGAAATGCGTTTTGATTACATTTCTAGCAATACATATTTCACTTTCATAATATTCACTCAGTAAATGTATATAATCTCTTGCTTGCTCGTGGTTGCAAGGTTTTTTCAGATCTCGTCAGAATAATGTAAATCTGGAACGTTTTAAAAACGTGAAATGGTTACATTTTTGGTTGCTGTACACGCTGTGAAGAAAATCAATATTTTGAGTTAGTTTCTGCATAGAAATGCGTTTTGATTACATTTCTAGCAATACATATTTCACTTTCATAATATTCACTCAGTAAATGTATATAATCTCTTGCTTGCTCGTGGTTGCAGGGTTTTTTCAGATCTCGTCGGAATAATGTAAATCTGGAACGTTTTAAAAACGTGAAATGGTTACATTTTTGGTTGCTGTACACGCTGTGAAGAAAATCAATATTTTGAGTTAGTTTTTGCATAGAAATGCGTTTTGATTACATTTCTAGCAATACATATTTCACTTTCATAATATTCACTCAGTAAATGTATATAATCTCTTGCTTGCTCGTGGTTGCAAGGTTTTTTCAGATCTCGTCAGAATAATGTAAATCTGGAACGTTTTAAAAACGTGAAATGGTTACACTTTTGGTTGCTGTACACGCTGTGAAGAAAATCAATATTTTGAGTTAGTTTCTGCATAGAAATGCGTTTTGATTACATTTCTAGCAATACATATTTCACTTTCATAATATTCACTCAGTAAATGTATATAATCTCTTGCTTGCTCGTGGTTGCAAGGTTTTTTCAGATCTCGTCAGAATAATGTAAATCTGGAACGTTTTAAAAACGTGAAATGGTTACATTTTTGGTTGCTGTACACGCTGTGAAGAAAATCAATATTTTGAGTTAGTTTCTGCATAGAAATGCGTTTTGATTACATTTCTAGCAATACATATTTCACTTTCATAATATTCACTCAGTAAATGTATATAATCTCTTGCTTGCTCGTGGTTGCAAGGTTTTTTCAGATCTCGTCGGAATAATGTAAATCTGGAACGTTTTAAAAACGCGAAATGGTTACATTTTTGGTTGCTGTACACGCTGTGAAGAAAATCAATATTTTGAGTTAGTTTCTGCATAGTATTTTGATTACATTTCTAGCAATACATATTTCACTTTCATAATATTCACTCAGTAAATGTATATAATCTCTTGCTTGCTCGTGGTTGCAAGGTTTTTTCAGATCTCGTCAGAATAATGTAAATCTGGAACGTTTTAAAAACGTGAAATGGTTACATTTTTGGTTGCTGTACACGCTGTGAAGAAAATCAATATTTTGAGTTAGTTTCTGCATAGAAATGCGTTTTGATTACATTTCTAGCAATACATATTTCACTTTCATAATATTCACTCAGTAAATGTATATAATCTCTTGCTTGCTCGTGGTTGCAAGCAGGGGCGATTTTAGCATCAGAGCTTTGGGGGGGCTCAGCCTACCAAAGTTCATGGACCACAGAACCCCTAGGGGGGTCCGGGGGCATGCCCCCCCCGGAAGAAAAATTTGTAGATTTTAAGTAAAAATGGATCAATCTGGTGCACTTTGAGGTCAAAATGAAGAGACTAGATCTATGAAGACCTATACACATCAATATCTTCTTTACTGTTCTGTGGTTTTACAGCGATGAAAAAATAATTGTTTCCCTATATATATTCTGCATACAGGTTATGGTAGAATTTTGCTTGCATAAATAATACCAAAATCACTTCAGGGGAGACTCAAGTAAAGTAATATTTTGCTTTGTAGGCAAAAGTAAAATTAAATCAAATCAAATGGAACTTCCTAACTTATTGGCTGGAATAATATTCCGACAAGATAATAATATACTGTAAGCTAAAGCAGGAGTTTGCAGTCAACTAGTTGAAAAGCAGCCACTTGCGATTCTGAAGGGCTTAATTTCATTCAGAAGACAAGAGACCCGTTTGAAAATATGTTCTTCACTTATGCCCATATTGTTTCTCAAAAGACATTGCATCCATTTAGACCCGCTTTACTGCGAGCTAGCATGATGGCTGGCTGGCTTGGTGTGTCATGGTAGCCTTGCCAATCGTCACCTGTCTGGCAGGCACATGACAAGTTATTTTGTTTAGCTACTACAACGGTATGCGCTAATTTGCACATCAATATGCGCTAATTGAGTAACTAACGACTCTGACTGCTCAATGCTCACCTCACAGTCTCATCATGAGTGGGGACTGGGGAGAATGATTGTTGACTGTAAAAGGCTACTTCGTTGTGTGTGTGTGTGTGTGTGTGACCTGTGTGAAGTGAAGGGATTAGGCACATAGATGTAGGAGGGAGCGCCTGGCAGTAGCGGTTCTAGAAACTTTTCGGGTGGGCTGAGTCAGGGCCCCCTTGGTGGGATGAACCCCCCTAAATGTTTGTCAGCACACCCTAAGAACATAGAGGGGGGAACTCACACACAGCGCATTGAGTGGAATCAGAAACTGCTAGTAATGACCACCAGAGGGGAAAAAAAAAAAAAAAAAAAAAAAAAAAAAAAAAAAAAAAAAAGTCTCTATTTTTTTGGGGGGGCTGAGACTTCTTTTGGGGGGGCTCAAGCCCCCCCAAAAAGGGCCTAGTGGCGCCCCTGGTTGCAAGGTTTTTTCAGATCTCGTCGGAATAATGTAAATCTGGAACGTTTTAAAAACGTGAAATGGTTACATTTTTGGTTGCTGTACACGCTGTGAAGAAAATCAATATTTTGAGTTAGTTTCTGCATAGAAATGCGTTTTGATTACATTTCTAGCAATACATATTTCACTTTCATAATATTCACTCAGTAAATGTATATAATCTCTTGCTTGCTCGTGGTTGCAAGGTTTTTTCAGATCTCGTCAGAATAATGTAAATCTGGAACGTTTTAAAAACGTGAAATGGTTACATTTTTGGTTGCTGTACACGCTGTGAAGAAAATCAATATTTTGAGTTAGTTTCTGCATAGAAATGCGTTTTGATTACATTTCTAGCAATACATATTTCACTTTCATAATATTCACTCAGTAAATGTATATAATCTCTTGCTTGCTCGTGGTTGCAGGGTTTTTTCAGATCTCGTCGGAATAATGTAAATCTGGAACGTTTTAAAAACGTGAAATGGTTACATTTTTGGTTGCTGTACACGCTGTGAAGAAAATCAATATTTTGAGTTAGTTTTTGCATAGAAATGCGTTTTGATTACATTTCTAGCAATACATATTTCACTTTCATAATATTCACTCAGTAAATGTATATAATCTCTTGCTTGCTCGTGGTTGCAAGGTTTTTTCAGATCTCGTCAGAATAATGTAAATCTGGAACGTTTTAAAAACGTGAAATGGTTACACTTTTGGTTGCTGTACACGCTGTGAAGAAAATCAATATTTTGAGTTAGTTTCTGCATAGAAATGCGTTTTGATTACATTTCTAGCAATACATATTTCACTTTCATAATATTCACTCAGTAAATGTATATAATCTCTTGCTTGCTCGTGGTTGCAAGGTTTTTTCAGATCTCGTCAGAATAATGTAAATCTGGAACGTTTTAAAAACGTGAAATGGTTACATTTTTGGTTGCTGTACACGCTGTGAAGAAAATCAATATTTTGAGTTAGTTTCTGCATAGAAATGCGTTTTGATTACATTTCTAGCAATACATATTTCACTTTCATAATATTCACTCAGTAAATGTATATAATCTCTTGCTTGCTCGTGGTTGCAAGGTTTTTTCAGATCTCGTCGGAATAATGTAAATCTGGAACGTTTTAAAAACGCGAAATGGTTACATTTTTGGTTGCTGTACACGCTGTGAAGAAAATCAATATTTTGAGTTAGTTTCTGCATAGTATTTTGATTACATTTCTAGCAATACATATTTCACTTTCATAATATTCACTCAGTAAATGTATATAATCTCTTGCTTGCTCGTGGTTGCAAGGTTTTTTCAGATCTCGTCAGAATAATGTAAATCTGGAACGTTTTAAAAACGTGAAATGGTTACATTTTTGGTTGCTGTACACGCTGTGAAGAAAATCAATATTTTGAGTTAGTTTCTGCATAGAAATGCGTTTTGATTACATTTCTAGCAATACATATTTCACTTTCATAATATTCACTCAGTAAATGTATATAATCTCTTGCTTGCTCGTGGTTGCAAGGTTTTTTCAGATCTCGTCAGAATAATGTAAAACTGGAACGTTTTAATAACGTGAAATGGTTACATTTTTGGTTGCTGGACACGCTGTGGAAAAAATATATATTTTGAGTTAGTTTCTACATAGAAATGCGTTTTGATTACATTTCTAGCAATACATATTTCACTTTCATAATATTCACTCAATAAATGTACATAATCTCTTGCTTGCTCTGGTTGCAAGGTTTTTCAGATCTCGTCAGAATACCCTGGCTACGTTGGTCCAAATGCAAAAACGTAGAGGGGTTACAATATTAGCCCTTGAAATGTATAACTGTTACATTTTTCTAGCCCTTGAAATGTATAACTGTTACATTTAAGGAAAAATAAAATTGCTGCCATTTCTTTGATTCTCGGTCTAAATTGCAATATTTTAAGATAGTTTCGCCATGAAAAGCAGATTTTATCATATTCATAGCAAGAAATATATTTTGGTTATTTTACCCTCATTTAATGGATCTTATTGACGGAAATGTATGAACCATGTGCTTGTTTTACTTCCTTTGAGTAATAAAACCACCAATTCTCTTGCATGGCCCCGTTATTAAAATATATGCCAGGCCCAGTGCTTAATTTCTAAAGTGGGAGGTCCCGGAGCGCAGACGATGAGTGGCTCCGGTGCGAGAGAAAAAAAAAACACACACAAACACACACACACACACTGTTGAACTGTCCGTTTTGACGTTAACGGCGATTTTCACAATGATATCTGCAACATTTCTTAAGGCAGAAACACCACTGTATCATTGTTAATTACACAACATTAGTGGGTTAATTTCCTGCAAACCAATTTTCATGTTTTTCCCTTCGATTGTGAGAAAAAAAAGAGTTGTTTCACGCTGAGAGCATCATGCCAGCCAATCAGAATCCTGGAAAAAACATCAACAAATGACACGTGTAACTTCCAGGCTGATTTATGGTTCCGCGTTACACCAACGCAGAGCCTACGGCGGAAGTGATACTAGTAGCTGATTGGCCGATATGTGATCATCATCATCATCATCATCATCATCATCATCATCACCATCATCACCACCATCATCATCATCTTTATCATCACCTTCATCGCCTTCATCATCACCTTCATCATCATCACCATCATCATCATCATCATCATCATCACCATCATCATCATCATCACCTTCATCATCATCATCACCATCATCATCATCATCATCGCTACCACCATCATCATCATCATCACCATCACCATCATCATCATCAGTCAAGTCAAATTGCACATGCGAGGTCCCGTTCATCGCTGCTTGCAGCTTTAATTTATATATAACTATTTTAACATTTCTAAACACAAAAACACGAAAGTGTCCTTGATAATTCAATAATACAATAGGTTCATGTTAAGGACATCCGTTTTAATTAGTTCTCCTTCGATTATGAGATGTTATTAATGCTCAGTAGACACAGGAGGTTTGTTATGTATTGTTATGAGGCCTATTTCGTGTCTATTTTTGAACAGTTCACTAATGCTTTGAGCTAGGAAGCTGAAATTCTAGACTCTGTATCAAGAGGTGACTTTCATCCACTGTGCGGATTTTCAGATCTCTGTGACCTTCGGAAGTGTCAAAGGTCACCGCGTCTGTTGCTTTTCGGCCTGCTAAGACTATTTTGTGTCTTTTTTTGCATAGTTCACTAACGCTTTGAGCTAGGAAGCTGAAATTCTAGACTCTGTATCAGGAGGTGACTCTCATCCACTGTGCCGAGGTCCAGACCCGTGCGACCTTCGGAAGTGCCAAAGGTCACCGTGTGTGGTGCCTTTTTCAGGCCTTTTTTGTGTGTTTTTTGAATAATTCACTAACGCTTTGAGCTGGGAGGCTGATTTTTGACTATGTTGCAATGCAGAAGGCCCTTTGCTAGGATCTTTTGGTCTTGTGGCTGTACGACTTCCACAGAGCTAGTTGGCATTGCAGAGGGTTTACAGAGTTGAGACTTGGTAAGCCCAATTTAAGCCCCATATGGGGGCCACAGGTCAAGTTTTACTTGGTTTGGTCAAATATTGTGGCAACGGTGTCCGTTCGAATGTTGGAAAAGGTGACGTTTCAAAGCCCCGCCCATCGAAAAGTACAGGTCTGATCTGCACCAAACTAACGTCTGTCTGATCAGGGGATGCCCCCGAACAACATATAAAAAATTCAGACTCCTAGCTAAAGGCGTTAGTGAACTATGCAAAAAAAGACACAAAATAGGCCCTGTTCCATTAGTCAGGAGGCTCTCAGAGCTAGAGGTTTCTACACCCTCCTAACCAGCCAGAACGTTTTAGAGGAAACACTGTTGCAGAAGTCATAGAAATCTGAATTTTTTATATGTTGTTCGGGGGCATCCCCTGATCAGACAGACGTTAGTTTGGTGCAGATCAGACCTGTACTTTTCGATGGGCGGGGCTTTGAAACGTCACCTTTTCCAACATTCGAACGGACACCGTTGCCACAATATTTGACCAAACCAAGTAAAACTTGACCTGTGGCCTCCATATGGGGCTTAAATTGGGCTTACCAAGTCTCAACTCTGTAAACCCTCTGCAATGCCAACTAGCTCTGTGGAAGTCGTACAGCCACAAGACCAAAAGATCCTAGCAAAGGGCCTTCTGCATTGCAACATAGTCAAAAATCAGCCTCCCAGCTCAAAGCGTTAGTGAATTATTCAAAAAACACACAAAAAAGGCCCGAAAAAGGCACCACACACGGTGACCTTTGGCACTTCCGAAGGTCGCACGGGTCTGGACCTCGGCACAGTGGATGAGAGTCACCTCCTGATACAGAGTCTAGAATTTCAGCTTCCTAGCTCAAAGCGTTAGTGAACTATGCAAAAAAAGACACAAAATAGTCTTAGCAGGCCGAAAAGCAACAGACGCGGTGACCTTTGACACTTCCGAAGGTCACAGAGATCTGAAAATCCGCACAGTGGATGAAAGTCACCTCCTGATACAGAGTCTAGAATTTCAGCTTCCTAGCTCAAAGCGTTAGTGAACTATGCAAAAAAAGACACAAAATAGTCTTAGCAGGCCGAAAAGCAACAGACGGGGTGACCTTTGACACTTCCGAAGGTCACACAGATCTGAAAATCCGCACAGTGGATGAAAGTCACCTCTTGATACAGAGTCTAGAATTTCAGCTTCCTAGCTCAAAGCATTAGTGAACTGTTCAAAAATAGACACGAAATAGGCCTCATAACAATACATAATAAACCTCCTGTGTCTACTGAGCATTAATAACATCTCATAATCGAAGGAGAACTAATTAAAACGGATGTCCTTAACAAGAACCTATTGTATTATTGAATTATCAAGGACACTTTCGTGTTTTTGTGTGTAGAAATGTTAAAATATGAATTAAAGCTGCAAGCAGCGATGAACGGGACCTCGCACGTGCAATTTGACTTGACTGATGATGATGATGATGATGGTGATGGTGATGATGATGATGATGATGATGATGATGATGATGATGATGGTGGTAGCGATGATGATGATGATGGTGATGATGATGATGATGATGATGATGATGATGAAGATGATGATGATGATGATGATGATGATGATGATGATGATGATGATCACATATCGGCCAATCAGCTACTAGTATCACTTCCGCCGTAGGCTCTGCGTTGGTGTAACGTGGAACCATAAATCAGCCTGGAAGTTACACGTGTCATTTGTTGATGTTTTTTCCAGGATTCTGATTGGCTGGCATGATGCTCTCAGCGTGAAACAACTCTTTTTTTTCTCACAATCGAAGGGAAAAACATGAAAATTGGTTTGCAGGAAATTAACCCACTAATGTTGTGTAATTAACAATGATACAGTGGTGTTTCTGCCTTAAGAAATGTTGCAGATATCATTGTGAAAATCGCAGTTAACGTCAAAACGGACAGTTCAACAGTGTGTGTGTGTGTGTTTGTGTGTGTTTTTTTTTTCTCTCGCACCGGAGCCACTCATCGTCTGCGCTCCGGGACCTCCCACTTTAGAAATTAAGCACTGGGCCTGGCATATATTTTAATAACGGGGCCATGCAAGAGAATTGGTGGTTTTATTACTCAAAGGAAGTAAAACAAGCACATGGTTCATACATTTCCGTCAATAAGATCCATTAAATGAGGGTAAAATAACCAAAATATATTTCTTGCTATGAATATGATAAAATCTGCTTTTCATGGCGAAACTATCTTAAAATATTGCAATTTAGACCGAGAATCAAAGAAATGGCAGCAATTTTATTTTTCCTTAAATGTAACAGTTATACATTTCAAGGGCTAGAAAAATGTAACAGTTATACATTTCAAGGGCTAATATTGTAACCCCTCTACGTTTTTTGCATTTGGACCAACGTAGCCAGGGTATTCTGACGAGATCTGAAAAACCTTGCAACCAGAGCAAGCAAGAGATTATGTACATTTATTGAGTGAATATTATGAAAGCGAAATATGTATTGCTAGAAATGTAATCAAAACGCATTTCTATGCAGAAACTAACTCAAAATATTGATTTTTTCCACAGCGTGTCCAGCAACCAAAAATGTAACCATTTCACGTTATTAAAACGTTCCAGTTTTACATTATTCTGACGAGATCTGAAAAAACCTTGCAACCACGAGCAAGCAAGAGATTATATACATTTACTGAGTGAATATTATGAAAGTGAAATATGTATTGCTAGAAATGTAATCAAAACGCATTTCTATGCAGAAACTAACTCAAAATATTGATTTTTTCCACAGCGTGTACAGCAACCAAAAATGTAACCATTTCACGTTTTTAAAACGTTCCAAATTTACATTATTCTGATGAGATCTGAAAAAACCTTGCAACCACGAGCAAGCAAGAGATTATATACATTTACTGAGTGAATATTATGAAAGTGAAATATGTATTGCTAGAAATGTAATCAAAACGCATTTCTATGCAGAAACTAACTCAAAATATTGATTTTCTTCACAGCGTGTACAGCAACCAAAAATGTAACCATTTCACGTTTTTAAAACGTTCCAGATTTACATTAATCTGACGAGATCTGAAAAAAACCTTGCAACCACGAGCAAGCAAGAGATTATATACATTTACTGAGTGAATATTATGAAAGTGAAATATGTATTGCTAGAAATGTAATCAAAACGCATTTCTATGCAGAAACTAACTCAAAATATTGATTTTTTTCCACAGCGTGTCCAGCAACCAAAAATGTAACCATTTCACGTTATTAAAACGTTCCAGTTTTACATTATTCTGACGAGATCTGAAAAAACCTTGCAACCACGAGCAAGCAAGAGATTATATACATTTACTGAGTGAATATTATGAAAGTGAAATATGTATTGCTAGAAATGTAATCAAAACGCATTTCTATGCAGAAACTAACTCAAAATATTGATTTTCTTCACAGCGTGTACAGCAACCAAAAATGTAACCATTTCACGTTTTTAAAACGTTCCAGATTTACATTATTCTGACGAGATCTGAAAAAACCTTGCAACCACGAGCAAGCAAGAGATTATATACATTTACTGAGTGAATATTATGAAAGTGAAATATGTATTGCTAGAAATGTAATCAAAACGCATTTCTATGCAGAAACTAACTCAAAATATTGATTTTCTTCACAGCGTGTACAGCAACCAAAAATGTAACCATTTCACGTTTTTAAAACGTTCCAGATTTACATTATTCTGACGAGATCTGAAAAAACCTTGCAACCACGAGCAAGCAAGAGATTATATACATTTACTGAGTGAATATTATGAAAGTGAAATATGTATTGCTAGAAATGTAATCAAAACGCATTTCTATGCAGAAACTAACTCAAAATATTGATTTTCTTCACAGCGTGTACAGCAACCAAAAATGTAACCATTTCACGTTTTTAAAACGTTCCTGATTTACATTATTCCGACGAGATCTGAAAAAACCTTGCAACCACGAGCAAGCAAGAGATTATATACATTTACTGAGTGAATATTATGAAAGTGAAATATGTATTGCTAGAAATGTAATCAAAACGCATTTCTATGCAGAAACTAACTCAAAATATTGATTTTCTTCACAGCGTGTACAGCAACCAAAAATGTAACCATTTCACGTTTTTAAAACGTTCCAGATTTACATTATTGTGACGAGATCTGAAAAAACCTTGCAACCACGAGCAAGCAAGAGATTATATACATTTACTGAGTGAATATTATGAAAGTGAAATATGTATTGCTAGAAATGTAATCAAAACGCATTTCTATGCAGAAACTAACTCAAAATATTGATTTTCTTCACAGCGTGTACAGCAACCAAAAATGTAACCATTTCACGTTTTTAAAACGCTCCTGATTTACATTATTCCGACGAGATCTGAAAAAACCTTGCAACCACGAGCAAGCAAGAGATTATATACATTTACTGAGTGAA
Source organism: Cololabis saira (assembly GCF_033807715.1). Taxonomy (NCBI): domain Eukaryota; kingdom Metazoa; phylum Chordata; class Actinopteri; order Beloniformes; family Belonidae; genus Cololabis; species Cololabis saira. Next base: position 12,103,781 of record NC_084606.1, on the reverse strand, counting down.
TATTATGAAAGTGAAATATGTATTGCTAGAAATGTAATCAAAACGCATTTCTATGCAGAAACTAACTCAAAATATTGATTTTCTTCACAGCGTGTACAGCAACCAAAAATGTAACCATTTCACGTTTTTAAAACGTTCCAGATTTACATTAATCTGACGAGATCTGAAAAAAACCTTGCAACCACGAGCAAGCAAGAGATTATATACATTTACTGAGTGAATATTATGAAAGTGAAATATGTATTGCTAGAAATGTAATCAAAACGCATTTCTATGCAGAAACTAACTCAAAATATTGATTTTTTTCCACAGCGTGTCCAGCAACCAAAAATGTAACCATTTCACGTTATTAAAACGTTCCAGTTTTACATTATTCTGACGAGATCTGAAAAAACCTTGCAACCACGAGCAAGCAAGAGATTATATACATTTACTGAGTGAATATTATGAAAGTGAAATATGTATTGCTAGAAATGTAATCAAAACGCATTTCTATGCAGAAACTAACTCAAAATATTGATTTTCTTCACAGCGTGTACAGCAACCAAAAATGTAACCATTTCACGTTTTTAAAACGTTCCAGATTTACATTATTCTGACGAGATCTGAAAAAACCTTGCAACCACGAGCAAGCAAGAGATTATATACATTTACTGAGTGAATATTATGAAAGTGAAATATGTATTGCTAGAAATGTAATCAAAACGCATTTCTATGCAGAAACTAACTCAAAATATTGATTTTCTTCACAGCGTGTACAGCAACCAAAAATGTAACCATTTCACGTTTTTAAAACGTTCCAGATTTACATTATTCTGACGAGATCTGAAAAAACCTTGCAACCACGAGCAAGCAAGAGATTATATACATTTACTGAGTGAATATTATGAAAGTGAAATATGTATTGCTAGAAATGTAATCAAAACGCATTTCTATGCAGAAACTAACTCAAAATATTGATTTTCTTCACAGCGTGTACAGCAACCAAAAATGTAACCATTTCACGTTTTTAAAACGTTCCTGATTTACATTATTCCGACGAGATCTGAAAAAACCTTGCAACCACGAGCAAGCAAGAGATTATATACATTTACTGAGTGAATATTATGAAAGTGAAATATGTATTGCTAGAAATGTAATCAAAACGCATTTCTATGCAGAAACTAACTCAAAATATTGATTTTCTTCACAGCGTGTACAGCAACCAAAAATGTAACCATTTCACGTTTTTAAAACGTTCCAGATTTACATTATTGTGACGAGATCTGAAAAAACCTTGCAACCACGAGCAAGCAAGAGATTATATACATTTACTGAGTGAATATTATGAAAGTGAAATATGTATTGCTAGAAATGTAATCAAAACGCATTTCTATGCAGAAACTAACTCAAAATATTGATTTTCTTCACAGCGTGTACAGCAACCAAAAATGTAACCATTTCACGTTTTTAAAACGTTCCTGATTTACATTATTCCGACGAGATCTGAAAAAACCTTGCAACCACGAGCAAGCAAGAGATTATATACATTTACTGAGTGAATATTATGAAAGTGAAATATGTATTGCTAGAAATGTAATCAAAACGCATTTCTATGCAGAAACTAACTCAAAATATTGATTTTCTTCACAGCGTGTACAGCAACCAAAAATGTAACCATTTCACGTTTTTAAAACGTTCCAGATTTACATTATTCTGACGAGATCTGAAAAAACCTTGCAACCACGAGCAAGCAAGAGATTATATACATTTACTGAGTGAATATTATGAAAGTGAAATATGTATTGCTAGAAATGTAATCAAAACGCATTTCTATGCAGAAACTAACTCAAAATATTGATTTTCTTCACTCAAAAATGAAAAATGTCCACCGTGTTTGTTGGTATCACGGCCAGAATCTTAAAAGTCACGTGACTTGGGCGCAAAACGAATCGGCAGAAAAATGTAACAGTTATACGTTTTAAGGGCTAAAAAAACGTAACAGTTATACATTTCAAGGGCTAATATTGTAGCCCCTCTACGTTTTTGCACTTTGGACCAACGTAGGCAGGGTACGTTTTTGTGTGAGACTGGGTTGGTATTTAATACGTTCGAAAGGAAGGTGCTAATCTCCACATGCAAAAGGAGAAATATTTTATATGAATGTTAAATCGAGAATTATTCAGCAAAAGGTTGCCACAGGAGGCACATTAATTTTTTTATTTGTGATAATAAATAAATCACGTGTTTTCATGGAGAAAAAAGTGTTTCTTATTGTGCGCCTGTTCTGCAGTTGTCATACCCCGGTGTTGTGCCGTATTCAGCACCCCTGCCGTGAAAAGCACCCCCTCGTCTGACAAAAATCATATTCTCATTCCGTGTCACGTTCTGCTGAGCGTCCAGTTTTGTGTTAATGATTCATGTTTAAATGCGCTCATGGATTCCACAATAGTCATACTTTCCCACAATCACAGTCACAGATAACAAAAATCGGGTAAATGGTTATTGATGTCATTAATTAATAGCCTGCTTACTGTGTTGTCTTCCGTAATATTTGTAAATATATATAATATAAACTCCTAAGTATGTGTTTGTGTGAGTGTGTATATATAAATATATTGAAGTGTCAGTGTGTTGTTTTTTTTCTTGGTCTACTTATCATTGAATATATGAGGGGGTGCTTTTCACGGCAGGGGTGCTGAATACGGCACAACAATTTGCCTCTTCCACTAATATCTCTAACTCCAACTCGTCAAATTTCATTTTGCGCTTGCGACTATATCCTGCTTTCCATCCAGACTCTCCATGGCGCAAAGTTTGCGCCGCAAACCGTAAGACGCGCAACACCTCATTTAAATACTGAGGTTTGCACCTGTTATCAATTGCGCACGCAATCTTAGTTGATCACCCGCAAAACACACAACAACAGCACGCTGCAAACTTTTTCAGTGCACACGCAATTTAGTACTCTTTATTTAGGATCTTAGTAAATCGGGCCCTTAAAGTATAAAAGTAAAAGTAATGTAAGGGGGAAAAAAGCCATTAAGGACAAAAGCCATTGAAAATGAATGCATCTTAGTATAATGCAAATATATTAAAGAACCATATCTGTGTACTATTGAGCATTAACATGTGTTTCAGAGAGCAGGAGATATGATGACTAGTTGCCTATAAGTATTGTAATGGTGCAAAAAGTCAAACATCAGAGGCATGTTATCATTTATCCTAACCTTTATTGGAATGTACATCCAAGTTTAGTTGCAAGAATCTGAGGGAACGGATGTAAGAACAAAACTGGACAAGAACATCTGAAACAACCACAACCAAATTCACTCTATCCGGATGGAGCAATTTAACTGGATAGTTTTTTTTTTTAAGGCCGAAATGAAATAAAGTAACGAGTTTGTTTTTAAAATGTAAGGAGTAAAAAGTACAGATAATTGCATGAAAATATAAGGAGTAGAAGTAAAAAGTCGTCTGAAAAATAATGACTCCAGTGAAGTATAGATAACCAAAATTTCTACTTAAGTAAGGTAATGAAATATTTGTACTTCGTTACTTGACACCTCTGGTTCTTTATGAATGCAGGGTTGTGAGCTCACCTGTGAAACACTCCAGGAAGTCTTGTTCCAGCTTGATGGCTCGATCCAGAGCTTTCCTCGCCTGATCCTCCGACAGACGCTTGTTCAGATCCCTGCACACATTTCACATAGTTCAAATCGTTCAGTGACGCTTCTTCTTCATTGTTCTACATAGCGACGTACCGAGAGAATGTCTCATTCTGTTTACAAAAAAAGCTGGTATTTGATGTTAAAATCACATTCCAGCACAAGACTCACAGGATGTTCTCCAGGGATCGTGGTCGGATGAAAATGGCAATAGGCTGGAGTTGAGCGGCCTGAAGCCGCCTCACTGCATTGGCCGACACGTCCAGGATACAGTGCTTCCCCTGGTGACCACAGAACAAATGAAGCTGATCAATATCCTGGAAACGGGTTTCCCGAAGACAACGCTTTCAGTCCCACATTGCCAATGTGTCACCGCACTGATCAGTTCAATGGCCGGAAATAAGTACCAAAATGCCTTTGAAATGTTTTAAGTTTTAACGTCTAAATTGTGTTCAGTCACAGAGACAATAAAAGCATCTCAGAAATCACGGACAAAAAACGTTTCCATTGAAAAATAACATGACACATTAAACATCTGGAAAGAAACTGAAAGTGTTGATGGTCTGAGATCATCAGGGTGTATGTCTGTGTGTAAGGTAGATCACAGAACAATTGGAGGTCTTGTACAAGAACTTAGGGCTGGGCGATTTTGGACAAAAATAAAATCCCGATTTTTTTCTCTGAAAACCCGATTTTCGATTTCGATTTTTTTGGTAAAACTACAAAAGACAATGGAATAAATTGTTTAAAATATTTTATCTTTATTTTTAAAGAAAAATAGCAAACACATTTCCCTATTGGGAATGAAGTGCAATTGAAAGATACTGTAAATCCTCCTTGAGTTTAGTAAAGTGACAACATTTACAATTTTCTTGACCAAACAAAGATGACCAGACGAGCTCTGTCTGTAATGAAGCCAGCTGCAAAAAAGGAAAATCCATTTTCCGATTTTCCTTTTTTAACATCGATTTTGATTAATAAATCCGATTTAGATTTAAAATCGATTAATCGCACAGCCCTACAAGAACTATTGGGTGATGGTCCCTGAGCTCCTAAAAAGGTCTGGACTAAACTCCGGCTGTCCTTGACTGCGGGTGACACCCCTGGTAAAACCCATGGTTCTCTCTCACCCCAACGACTACAACGACCTTCTGCCAAGTCTTCCATGAACAATGAAACCTTTCAAATGTCAAAAGAAAGATGAAGCATTTGATGTTCCATGACCCCTCAGTCCTCGGTGACCTCCTCTCTCCCCTCCCTGCTCCTCAGGAACATGGCCGGTTATACCTCCTCTACACGTCATCTCAAGTCCTTATTTGTGGTTTTCTGGTTTCATTAAAGGTTTATTTCTCTAAACCGAACTTTCCTGTAAACTTTAAAGTACATAGACACAGACTGTGGAGACAGTTACCATGGTAACAAGCCAGTCTCACCTGCTCGGCCACCTGTCTGACGCTCTGCACGGATGTCCCATACAGGTGGTTGTTGTACTGCCCCGCCTCGATGAAGCGGTGCGACTGGATGTCCCGCTCCATCTGTTCCCGCGACGACACAAAATGGTAGTCCCGCCCATCGACCTCGTAGTCCCGGCGAGGGCGGGTCGTGTCTGTGGGCAGAGCCGATGCGTGACGTCACTGACCTCCTCCTTTTTCAGGTAACAATCTCACCAGAAAGAGCCGGACACTTACGAGGGACGCAGGAGCCAAACTTGTCGGGGAAGTCAGACAGCAGGTCGTCGTTGACCCGGTCTTTGGTCGGCCCCAGGATGATGACAGGTCGAGCGTAGTCCACTGCAGAAAGACCCACAGAGGAAAATTAATTTACACCAGTTTTTTTTATATATATATATATATATATATATATATATATACATATATATATATATATATATATATATATATATATATATATATATATATATATATATATATATATATATATATATATATAAAAGGCAAAATATAATAAACAGATGCACAACATTGTGAAGAAAGAAAGAAGATCGGTTCAAAGGATTTATGTTTAAGGACAAAACGCAAAAGTACCAAGGAAAACTAACCCAGTGAACATCTACTAAAAGTTCCTGCTGCTGAAGGTGGAGCTACAAGATGCTGGATCTTGGAGGATAATATATTATGTGTTCTTCATCCGATGAACGCCATTTTGAAACTGGAAGGAACCTGAAAATGTTTTTTATGCCCTGATACATACAACCTGAAGAATAATGGAGGATTTTCTCCCTTTTTCAAAACTATTAAAAGCAAATAACTTTAATTTAATTTTTTCCTTGTGTTGATTTTTAATTTTTCTTTTTTTTCATGCCCAATTTTTTTTACCCATTTTATTACCCAGTGCTCCTACCTAAGTCAGTCCTGGGCATTGCTCACCCTCTACCAACCCCAGGAGGGCCAAACTGAGCTCAGGCCTCCTCCTTACTTGAGGAGTGAGCAGGCTGCTTCTTTTCACCGGACAGGGTGGGGCTTCTCCGGCTGGACGTAGCACGTGGATCATGTTATTACAGAAAGGCCCTTTTTATTAAGAATTTTTTGGGCTCTCGTGGCCCTTTTATTGAGATGCAGACTGGAAAGGGGTAGAGAGAGAATGGGGAAGACACGCAGCAAAGGTGCGCGGGCTGGATTCGAACCCGCGACCGCTGCAGGAGGACTGTAGCCTCAGTATATGAGCCGCCGCTTAACCCACTGCGCCACCAATCGGCCCGTTTTGGGGGAACTTAACACGCACTTCAGCACCCACAGCGTCCCCGGCGGGAATTGAACCCAGCACATTCTTGCTGTGAGACAGTTGCACTACCAGCTGCGCCACTGTGCCACCCAAATTTAATTATTAATTTATTATCTAATGAAATGTCATCTCTCAGTAAAATTGTAAAAAAGAAAATCTGATTTTACTGGACAAAGAAGGCTGAAGTCAACACTGACCTTCAATCTGAGTGACGAGCTCGTAGCTGTGTACGAAGCCTTCTCTACCTGGAAGACAACAAAATGCAGGTTAAACGTTCATCTCCATAAAGATCAACTTGATGTTTGGATACAAGCTGACAAAAAACCCACTTTTCAGTCCTTCTTAAAAACTTGTCAAACATCCCTACGTGTTGGAATGACCAACATCTGAAATAAATGAACAGATGATGATGGAACGACCCACTGATCAAAGTGTGGTGAAATGTGTCATAGAACCGGTCTTCAGAACCTCTGAGCTCCGTATCAGCATGTATAACGCTCTATTAAACAATTCACCCAAAGACAGATGCAGCCCTTGCTTGATGCTGCTGCCAATAGAGCGGTGCTGGAATGTTGGAGCATCATGAAACAGGACAAAGATCCAGAACTCCTAAGCAGCTCCAATCCTATATCAGACAACATTCCTCAACCAGAACCTCATCAGCTGGTCTCCTTAAACCCAGACTGTTGTTAGAAGAAGAACTGATGAACCACATCACTAAGCATCACCCTGAACCAACTTTTACAAGGCTTGCTGCTTCCATCAACTTCACAATTCAGTTCTATTCTCCATGATTTGCTGAAATGTCTCAACATCTGATATTTGGTAACATGTTCTTTTGTGTTTAAAACAAATGTACTGGTGGTAAGATATGTGGTGTTACCTTTACTCTTCATCCGTGACCACTCCTTCCTCTCCACTCTGAAACACAAACAGTTTGTCTTCACTATGACACAGTTACATCAACAATACTTCAAATATGTACATGTACACCTGTTATCTGTGTTACAGGTGTACATGCAGACCTGTGTTACATATAGACTTGGGTTACATGTAGACCTGTGTTACAACTTAGACATGTGTTACACGTAGACTTGTGTTACATGTAGACTTGTGTTACATGTAGACCTGTGTTACATGTAGACCTGTGTTACATGTAGACCTGTGTTACATGTAGACCTGTGTTACACATAGACCTGTGTTACATGTAGACCTGTGTTACACATAGACCTGTGTTACATGTAGACCTGTGTTACATGTAGACCTGTGTTACACATATACCTGTGTTACATGTAGACCTGTGTTACACATAGACCTGTGTTACATGTAGACCTGTGTTACATGTAGACCTGTGTTACATGTAGACCTGTGTTACACATAGACCTGTGTTACACATAGACCTGTGTTACATGTAGACCTGTGTTACACATAGACCTGTGTTACACATAGACCTGTGTTACACATAGACCTGTGTTACATGTAGACCTGTGTTACACATAGACCTGTGTTACACGTAGACCTGTGTTACATGTAGACTTGGGTTACATGTAGAGCTGTGTTACATGTAGACCTGTGTTACATGTAGACCTGTGTTACATGTAGACGTGTATTACATGTAGACTTGTGTTACATGTAGACCTGTGTTACATGTAGACCTGTGTTACATGTAGACCTGTGTTACACGTAGATTTGTGTTACACGTAGACTTGTGTTTCAAGTAGACCTGTGTTACACGTAGATTTGTGTTACACGTAGACTTGAGTTACATGTAGACCTGTGTTACATGTAGACCTTTGTTACACGTAGACTTGTGGTACATGTAGACATTTGTTAGATGTAGACCTGTGTTACTTGTAGACTTGCGTTACATGTAGACCCGTGTTACATGTAGACCTGTGTTACATGTAGATTTGTGTTACACGTAGACCTGTGTTACATGTAGACTTGGGTTACATGTAGAGCTGTGTTACATGTAGACTTGTGTTACGTGTAGACCTGTGTTACATGTAGACTTGGGTTACATGTAGAGCTGTGTTACAACGTAGACCTGTGTTACATGTAGACCTGTGTTACATGTAGATTTGTGTTACACGTAGACCTGTGTTACATGTAGACTTGGGTTACATGTAGAGCTGTGTTACATGTAGACTTGTGTTACGTGTAGACCTGTGTTACATGTAGACTTGGGTTACATGTAGAGCTGTGTTACAACGTAGACCTGTGTTACACGTAGACCTGTGTTACAACGTAGACTTGTGTTACATGTAGACCTGTGTTACATGTAGACCTGTGTTTCAAGTAGACCTATGGTACGTGTCTACATGCAGACCTGTGTTTGGATGGGATGTATCCCAGCTCCTCCAGCTCTCCCTGCTGGTTGATTCGTCTGGCTTGCCACCACTCATCATCAGCGCTGTCAATCACATGGAGAACCTCCCCGAAGTTGAAGTCCAGAGCTTGAGACAGGACGCCACAGTCCCACTGCTTATCATAGTCGAACAGCGCCCTGAAAACCACCACAGCCCATTCAACGTTATCCAAAATGACCCTCAGGAGGATTTTTAGCTTTCACATGACACATAACTGCATCTCTTGATGGACAATTGGCCAAATATACAGTACATTCAGCGCTCTAGTGGCAGCCTGATGTGGTTGATTCGTCAAATTGTTTCTGTCTTTGATTCGTCTTCAGATTTTCTCCTGAGGCTTTTGGATGATTTTCTCTGCTGCTCTGGATGTTGATCTGCTTCATGGACTTCTGTGGTAAATTGCTTTTTATGTTTGTTCTGATTAGCTGCCATGACGACGGAAAGTTGCTTACACGTGGAAACAACTGGCTGAAATTTCCAAAAACCAGTAAGTAAACTGATTAACCCAAATAAGTTATAGAGAAGAGATCAAGGATGTCTTCTTTGACGGGGTGGGATCACAAAAACAACGCCCCGAAGAAATCGTAGAGATGTCTAGAGGTCTCAGAGTGCTTCTCTCTTTGCTACACCACTTTTAAGCAGCTGATATTATATTTTAATTTTTACTCTCTCATATTTTTCTAAGAATTCTAAGCTGCAACAATATAATTTCCTCTTTTTGGATTAAGAATGCAGTTTTAAATTCAATGTGTGAGCCCTGGATAGTTCAGTGAGTTGAGTGGGCGCCATTTGTAGAGACTGTAGTCCTTGTGCAGGCAGCGCAGGTACGAGTCCCGACCTGTCGCTCTGTACTGCAATGCCCCCCCCCCCCGTTTCCTGTCCACCTACTTTCTCAATAAAGGCCACTAGTGCCACAGAAACCTTTAAAAACAATAATTCAGTGTGTGAGGAAATCATAGATACATTTACAACAACATTCCTCAAAGAAGGTCTGGATGAGATCTCCATATTTCTCCTTTTTACATTTCAGAAAATCATGAAATATTCCAGGAATCTGGAGAAAAGACAAGGTCTAACATAGACACCTGTGATCTCTGATCCTTCAGACGGTGCTTCATCAAGAACCGTCATTCATCTGATCATCTGATGGAGCCACATGCACAAGGGTTACCATGGCAACCTATGTCAACACTACCATACATACCCCTTTTCCACCAAACTGGTTCCAGGGCTGGTTCTGTTCTGGTTCTGGGCCAGTGCTGAGTTTGGAGCCGTGCTTTCTGTTCCCACTGACAAAGAACTGGCTCCGGGCCAGAAAAAAAAAAACAGTTCCAAGGTAGCACCAACTCTTTGCTGGGCTAGAGGAACAAACCGCTTACATAAGTGGAGGGGGCGCAGTTCTTAAAACCAACGGCAAAAGCAAGACTGGGAGACGGCAACATTTTCAAATAACAATGAATCTGGATGCAGCAAAGCAGCAGTGGTCTGAGGAGGAGAGCAAATACGATGTTGTCGCTTCAATTTTCGTGCCAATCCAAACGCAGCGACATAACTGACATTTGCAGTGATCTAATAACGTGGCTCCTCTTAACACCCGAGCTATGAAAAAACAAACTGGTTCTCAGCTGGTTCGCAAGTTGAACGAGTTGTGAACCAGAACCAGCCCTGGAACCGGTTTGGTGGAAAAGGGGTAACAGAGATGAATCCACTAATGGCCCTTCTAGGATCTGGGGTCTGATGAATCAGTATTCCACATGTGTTTTTGAAGTAACAGCTGCTGCGTTCTCAGACAAGACAAAATGGTTCTTGTAGGGCTGTTCGATTAATCGATTTTAAATTGTAATCGCAATTATGTAATTAGAACGATGTTAAAACGTGAAACTCGTAGAATCGATTTTTCACTTTTTTTTTTTTTATTTTATTTTTTTTAATTGGAAATATAACTTACTGTATGTTTGCAAGTGCTGATTTGCTGATTTTTTTTCAGAGATAAAACTTTATATTTTATTATATTTTTTAAAACTTTTTTTCAACTTATTTTACAGAGTTTTGCACTTTATTCATTCATTTTGGGGCAAATGTTCAATAAAAAAACAGCATATTTGAAATAATTTCTTTGCCTTTTGTCAATTCACAAAATAATCGTAATCGTAATAGAAAATCAGATTTTGAGAGAAAAAAATCGAGATTTTATTTTTGGGCAAAATCGAACAGCCCTAGGTTCTTGACATGGTGGGCTGTGAAGTCCTCTTGTCATCTAGAACGCCGTGGAGAGATCTGAGCTACTCATCATGTACTGTCTCTACCGTGTAGCGCACGCTGGACACCTGCTGGTTACTGTGAAGGATTATCTGATACACGTCGCTGTTGTCATCAAACAAGTAAAACATAAACTATCTGGTAAATTCCCCTTCTTTTCTTTGTGAGAAGGAAAGACAATATTGCTAAGTTGTAAAAGCTGTACTGTCCCAAATGTTTAGAATTACTTTCAGGTTTGAAATGTGAAACTGGATCTTGAGTAGAACAAATATGAAGGTTTTTATTTTATGTTTCTTTTTCCGGATTTTATTTGCATTTGCAGCGCAGGTTACCTGACGTAGAAGGTTCGGGTGGCCCTCAGACTGCCAGACGAGCTGTTCATCATCTGCTCCCGCAGATCGTGGATCTTAGCTTCAAAGCGGCTGTACTCTGTACACCCACATGCATGCAGACGTGCACACACACACACACACACACACACACACACACACACACACACACACACACACACACACACACACACACACACACACACACACACACACACACAGACGCACAGGGATTTGTGAAGACAATTTAGTTTCTTCAGGACTCTAATGTGTGCACAGATCTCCTGCTCTACAGTAGCTGTTACAAGAAACCTTGTTCCTGCTTTCATGTCAGGTTCCTCCATCAGGAACACGAATATCACAACATTCACTGGTTTAACTCCACAGGGCAGGAGTTCTTGAACATGGAAAACACTTAAGCTCTGACTGGGAGAGATCAAGAAGCCCTGGATGTCTGCAGAGATGGTTGCTGCTGCACCAGCTTCTTCTGGACTGGGTGTTCAAGTACACACATTCATGAAAAAGAAGATTATGTTCATCATGTCATGATTAATGATTAAAAGAAACCCGCTATCAGTCCTGCTTCAGGTCTCTGCTGGGTCTTCTAACAAAACAATACCAAAAAACTTACATCTGCCTCCATCTGAAAATAACACCGAAAACAAGATCCTGGAGTCTATGGAGCCAAATCAAGGCCAAAAGTTTTGCTAATTTGAAAATAAAATTTGAACCTGAAAATTCTTTTTTACAGTTTCAATTTTATTTTTTTCAGTATCAGATCTTTTTTTCAGTTTCAAATCTTTTTATTTCAGTTTCAAATCTTTTTTTCAGTTTCAAATCTTTTTATTTCAGTTTCAAATCTTTTTTTCAGTTTCAAATCTTTTTTTTTCAGTTTCACGTCTTTTTTTTTCAGTTTCAAATCTTTTTTTTTCAGTTTCAAATTTTTTTTTCAGGTTCAGACTTTTGGCCCCGATCTGGCGTGGGGGGCGTGGCATCAACTGACTACGTTTCCTGAAGGCAACATGACTGAGGAACGTCCCCCGCCTTCTCTGTTATGCTGTCACTCATGATGCCACGCCCCTCTCAGTTGATGCCACGCCCCCCACGCCAGATCGGGGCCAAAAGTCTGAACCTGAAAAAAAAAATTGAAACTGAAAAAAAAGAAGTGAAACTGAAAAAAAAGATGTGAAAGTGAAAAAAAAAGATTTGAAACTGAAAAAAAGATTTGAAACTGAAATAAAAAGATTTGAAACTGAAAAAAAGATCTGATACTGAAAAAAATAAAATTGAAACTGTAAAAAAGAATTTTCAGGTTCAAATTTTATTTTCAAGTTAGCAAAACTTTTGGCCTTGATTTGGCTCCATAGGAGTCTCCCAGTCCTGTTGAAGCTGAAGGACAGCATCCATGGCCCAAAACCATGGGAGAAGGAACTGAGATCCCTCAGAGACACGAGACAACGTAGTTACCAGAAGAGACTGCTATCAGCTGAAGTCCCAGCAGAAACACTTCTGACTAATCAGACTTTTCTCCTTTTTCAATTAAAGATGTTGGTAAAAACATCAACAACTTTAATTTAGTTAAAGCAGCACAATGTAACTTTCAGCTTTTGTTGAGTTTGGTGGCTCCTCTGGACAAAAGCGGTAGTGCTTTACCAGAAAGAACACTACATTTCCCATGAGCACCAGCGCGTACTGCCGGAAAACTCTCGTCCCCGTCGCGTGCATTTGATAATGCGCTCTGGTTTTGTTCTACGGCACCTTTTTCCTGTCACGTTTTTTAGAGGGACTTCGTCATAAATTAGTAGTCCAACATACTTACTGACAAAATAAAAAATATACTTTATAACCTGTGAATAACTGAATGTTTTGCAGATCAGCCCTGCACAATTTTACAGTTCTCAGGAAAAATACTAGAAATGTTCTATACATTTTCTTTGCATTGCATTCTTTCCTCTAGTGCTGTAATTCTATTCAATTGTATTATTATTTTATAAAGCTTCCTCATTGCCAATTACACAATTTTATGATCACTATTATTATTATTCTGTGTCTGTTGTTGATATTGCCAGTAATTTTAGAATTACCAAAACCCAAGACGAATGTGAAAACATTCTAATTTTTATTCTTATTGAACATAGAGGTCTACATTTACATTTGTATCATAACAATTCTGTGTCTTGTTTTATCCCCATAAATCCCCATCGGTCGGACATCCTTCCTCGTCTTTCAGCTCACGCCAGCGAGTGAACGCCGGTGTCGTTCCAAAAAGTGATTGCCTGCCAGAATCTGATTTCTCCCCTGAAAATGCGTCTTTTTACCTGCTAAAAATTGATTGAAGGCCAAATACAGTTAATGAAAGGTTGTTTCTACCTAAATATGATTTGATCTCATTCTTGAGCTTCATAATATAAACACTAGAGCTCACAGGATTGCTTTTAACTCTTTTACAACACAAAATAGGCATTTTCACCTGCCAAAAAATGATTGAAGGCCAAATACAGTTAATGAAAAGTTGTTTCTGCCTAAATATGACTTGCTCTCATTCTTGAGCTTCATAATCTGAAAATCTGACGTTTAAACGCTATCGCTCAACGGGCCACAAATCAGATTCTGGCACGCAATCACTTTTTGGCACGACACCGGGCCAATGTTTATTCTTGTCCGGGCATTTAGCTTGTTACTCTCCCTCTTTCTTTTTTTCGCCTCCTCCGATAAAACTTTTATTATCTTCTAATTTTTCGCTGCTTTGGCCATGCTTTTGGCGCTCCGCGTTTAGCTCAACACCAGCTTCTGCTGAGCTCTGCGCTCCACGCCCCGCCCATTTTCGTCTCGACTACGAATCGGGAAGGAGGGGGAAGTGACGTACGCCGTAAAGCAGTCAAAGCCGTAAAAATGTGTAGTTTTTTAGTGTGGCAGGGTTCCTACTAGGGCTGTTCGATTTTGCCCAAAAATAAAATCTCGATTTTTTTCTCTCAAAATCCGATTTTCGATTACGATTACGATTATTTTGTGAATTGACAAAAGGTAAAGAAATTATTTCAAATATGCTGTTTTTTTATTGAACATTTGCCCCATTGGGCTTTAAGTGTAAACTTTGCTCTTATTGAACCAAAAATGAATGAATAAAGTGCAAAACTCTGTAAAATAAGTTGAAAAAAAGTTTTTTTTTAAATATAATAAAATATAAAGTTTTATCTCTGGAAAAAAAAAAATCAGCAAATCAGCACTTGCAAACATACAGTAAGTTATATTTCCAATTAAATAAAACAAGACATTTTCTAATTAAACTAAACTGGGTCTTTGCATGCTAAATAATAATGCAACCCATGAAGGAGGTAGAGGTGTGTAATGTCAGTCATTACATTTGCTGTTCACATTTGCAAGTTTTTTGCAAGGAACACGAGCCGGTCTACCGCATCTGGCTTGAGGGATGCCCGGTGGCATGTTACAACGCCCCCTCCTACACTAAAGAGCCTCTCCAATGGGGCACTTGTCGCAGGTATTGAGAGGTATTTCCATCAATCATTAATATGGTATCAATCATTAATATGTGTGCAGACAAGGTAAAAAAAAAAAAGAAAAAAAAAAAGGTGAAAAATCGATTTTACGATTTTCACGTTTTAACATCGTTCTAATTACATAATCGCGATTACGATTTAAAATCGATTAATCGAACAGCCCTAGTTCCTACCATGCTCCTCAAAGTTACATAGTGCCAGTGAAGGCGATACAGACCCCTCAGACCATGACAGAGGTTCATTAAACCTGTTGGAAGTTGATGTACCATCACAATGACTCTGGAAATATGATATTAAGGTGGAAAAGTTACATAGTGCTGCTTTAATGGAGATTAACCTCGTTCTTTAGGAACCAAATTAACTATAAAGCCTTTTGGTTGTGTCCATGGAACCTAAGCCCTAAATCTTCACCAGTGCCTTCACCTCGTTTCTACTGATTCCCATGATGCAGACTGACTTCAGCCTTAAAGATGAAGATGCAGTGAAACGACGTGGTTCTGTGAGCAGAACTAAAAACCTGACACCTCCTCAACATCACTAACGTGGTGACCTAGTTAACGGTGTGTTAGTGGAGCGTGTTCTCACCCTCGGGCCTGTACTGTGCTACTATGGTAACAGTCTGTCCGGCGTTCTTCAGCGCTGCTGCGGCCTGTTCGTGTGTGGCGTACCTGAGGTCCACACCGTTCACCTGCACACACAAACACACAGACGCATGAACATCATCCGCGGTCAGCGCTGCTGTCTGACCAGCAGGATGATCTCAGATGACCGGGTTTCAGTCTCTGCTGCCATCTGCTGGTCAAAGACCCGTCTGGGTAACTGGTCTTCCTTGAAGTGGTTCTGGTTCTGGTTCAATCTTGAACCACATCCACATGGAACCTAACTTGGCTCACTTGGTTCTCACTCAGTACTCGAGTTGAAGGGGGATGAGATCAGTAAAACTACCATCCCCCCTTTCCATCCCTTATGTCATTTCATCAATGAATGTGGTTTTACTGCTATTTCAACATTTAGAGTCATCACCAGAAAAATAACTTATTTGACAATTTTCACCTGTTTCAAGTAAATTTTCACTTGAAATAAGTAGAAAAATCTGCCAGTGGGACAAGATTTATCTTCTCATTACAAGCAAAAAAAATATTGTTCCCCTGGCAGATTTTTCTACTTATTTTAAGTGAAAATCTACTTGAAACAGGTGAAAATTGTTGTTTTTTCCAGTGATGAGTCTTGTTTTAAGTGTAATGAGATTTTTTTTACTAAAATGAGACATTTTAACTAGAAATAAGACAAATATTCTTGTTAAGATTTTGAGTTTTTGCAGTGATCCATTTTACTTATCCTGTGAAGGACAGAGGCATATTGATAAGTTCAGAAAAGTGTTTTTTATTGTTGTGTTTTGATGTATTTGATGTAAGCCCAGTGGATATTTAAAGCTTACAGAAGGCTGCATTTAACTGCTGCTATGTCATTCCTGCAGTATTTCTGCAGGTGTTTTGGTCACTGCTATTTGTTATATATTATATTATTTGTAATCAGCACAAATTATCTGTCCCCATATGATAAAATCCACCATCCCCCCTGATTCTTTTTTACAACTCGAGTACTGACCACATCCACATGGAACCTAACTTGGCTCACTTGGTTCTCACTGCCTTGTGTATCGCAAAGAAAAGCATTCTTATGAACTGGAAACAAAAGTCCAATCTATGTATTAATCAATTTAGGAATCTTCTGTTATGGCACTTTTACCCTAGTACCTACTCAGCGCGACTTGACTCGCCACGCCCCGGTTTTGCGCTTTTCAACTAGGGATTGAGACAGGTGGAAGCGTGCCGAGGTGATCATTTTTCTGTAACTACTCTGCCGAGGTCCTAAGTGGCTGAGTCGGCTGTATCTGACGTCATCACACTACAGGCCACCGATTGGTCGGGGGTTTGGAGTCAGACGTCTGAATCAGGAGGCGGAAATCAACAAAAGAGCGACTCGTGGCTTCTTAATTTTATTCGACAAGCAATGGCAGTGCAAAAGCTTTTAATACTGTGCAATGTACCCTGTTTGAGTTGAAGCTTCTTTTAAATGCTGACAAAACAAAACTCATGACGTTTTCTAATGCAAAATCCAAGCCAGTGAATCTCCCGTCCATCACTACTTTTCAGGGTTCTGAGATTGAATCTGTATCGCAATTTAAGTATCTTGGATTCATAATTGATGATTCGCTCTCATTTAAGCCTCATATTCAGCATCTTGTAAAAAAGTTGAAACTAAAATTGGGTTTTTATTTTAGAAATAAGGCTTGCTTTTCCTTCGAAGCCAAAAAGAGACTTGTTGCCACCACTTTTATGTCTGTGCTTGACTACGGCGATGTCCTATACATGCATGCATCTGCTCTATGTCTTCACTCATTGGATACTGTCTATCATGGAGCATTGAGATTTATAACAAATTTTAGATCTCGTACTCACCACTGCTCTTTGTACACTCGGGTCGGATGGTCTGCTCTGTCCACCCATAGACTCTATCATTGGCATGTCTTTGTTTATAAGGCCATTCTTGGCCTACTTCCACTCTATTTAGGAAATTATGTTTTTCAAAAAAGCACTGGGAGTCATAATCTTCGCTCCCAGGACTTATTTGTATTGTCTGTACCTAGGGTCCGCACTAAACTAGGTAGTAGGGCCTTCAGCTATGCTGCTCCTTATGCATGGAATGAGTTGCAGAAAATTTTAAAATTAAGAGATCTGGTCTCACTTGATGCTTTTAAAGTTCTCCTGAAAGAAGTCCAAGTACATTTAGCTGTAGGTGCTTTGATTGTTGTTGATTTTGACTATTTTTGCGATCTGTTTACTGTTTTGTTAAAACTGTTTTAATTGTTATAAATTGTTCTTATGTTATTTGTTTTTGTAACCATGTTGCTGCCTGTCTTGGCCAGGACTCTCTTGTAAAAGAGATTATTAATCTCAACGAGACTTTCTCCTGGTTAAATAAAGGTTAAATAAAAAAAAAATTAAAATATCTGTTTCTGATCCAACTCTGAGGTGCAGATGTTCATAAACCTGGTGCTGAGGAGAGAATTTAAAAGGGATCTAGACGGGCGATAAGGAACGACCAGATCTACCAGGAGCTCTGTCACTTCATAGCTGCTCGTGGTTCCAGCTGACTTTTCAACAGCGCCGAGACAAACAAACAAAAAAAAAGCGTTGCCGCTTGAAGCTTCTGTCACTCTCATTTTTAACTTGGTATCGAACACAAGCCAAAGACCCAGCAGCACATCTATCATCTCCTCCAGGTTCTACATCTTTAATGTTGTTGTCTTCTCCGTTTAGATCACACAATCAAATACGTCACAGCAGCTTCGCCCCAACCCGCACACTTCTGATCTGGGTGTCTAAAAAAAAAAAGAAACGAGGGCAAGGCAAGTCGAGTCGCGCTGAGTAGGTGGTGATCCTGCAGCTCTAGGGACTGGGGGTTGACTTGGGTCCCTGGGATACGGGCTTCTAGTGGCCCTTGGGGGCGGGTAGTGGGGGGTGTGTGGGTCGTCACGCTGGAGCTCTGTCCCTGGCCTGGTGGGGACTTTGTGGGTCTATAGGGGGGTGTTACCTCATGGCAGCGGGTGGGGTGGTTGGGAATGGCCTGCGTGGCGGCCGCTTGCCTGAGCGGTTCTCTGGACCATTCCGGTGTGGGCCTGGAGCTTCCGCATCGGGGGGCTGGCCTCTGCCTGAACTGGGGGGCCATTGCTGCCTTGGGCTGCTCTGACAGCAGGGGGGGGCACTCCTAGGGTGCGGCGTGACCCTGGCCTGGGATTGGTGGACCTGGTGTGGCCTGTGGGGAACGTGGGTGCTGCTGGGCTGTGCCGGGCCTCCAGGGGTGGTTTTTTGTTTTTTCTTGTTTCAGATTTGCAGCTGATGCCCCCCTCCTTATAATCCCCCTCATATACAGGACTGTCTCAGAAAATTAGAATATTGTGATAAAGTTCTTTATTTTCTGTTATGCAATTAAAAAACAACAAAAATGTCATACATTCTGGATTCATTACAAATCAACTGAAATATTGCAAGCCTTTTAATATTTTAATATTGCTGATTATGACTTACAGTTTAAAGGAGCTTGAGGCCGGATTGTGGCAAGATTTATGAAAAAAATCTGTATACATTTTAAGTTTTTTAGTAATAATGTCAGATGAAGCGTTCCAAACCCAAAAGAATGAGCCCTCTAATGCAGTGTTTCTCAATCCTGGTCCTCGAGTACCACTGTCCTGCATGTTTTAGATGCTACCCTGCTTCAGTACACCGTGATACAAGTACCTGTGTCATCAACAGAACTGTGCAGACCTTGGTGACAAGCTAATTAGGACCTTTAATTAGAATCAGGTGTGTTGGTGCAGGGAAACATCTAAAACATGCAGGACAGTGGTACTCGAGGACCAGGATTGAGAAGCACTGGTCTAGTGTATCTCTCCTTTGCCTTGAACAGGCTGTGTTCTGCAAAATGTGCTGCAATTCGGTCCCGAATTTCCCGCGCTGGGCTGCGGATGTGACGTCACATGACGCTGCATGTGCGTTCTCCCCGTTCTCCCGTGCCGGCTTCACTGTTGGCTGCAGTACCCCTGACGGCCGTCGTGGTGAAGGGTGGCGCTAGAGAGTCTCATTTCTTAAAAGGAGCCTCAAGCTCCTTTAAGATTAAGATTCCCTGAATATTCAAATTTTTTGAGATAGGATATTTGAGTTTTCTTAAGCTGTAAACCATGATCAGCAATATTAAAATAATAAAAGGCTTGCAATATTTCAGTTGATTTGTAATGAATCCAGAATGTATGACATTTTTGTTTGTATTACAGAAAATCACAAGATTCACATTTTCTGAGACAGTCCTGATACAGTACAGACCAAAAGTTTGGCCACACCTTCTCATCACACAAATGGAGAAGTGTGTCCAAACTTTTGGTCTGTACTGTATGTAAGAAAAAAAAAAGAAAAAAAGTTGTTCCTGAAATCCTCTTTGTGGGTTTCTGGTAATGAAGACGTTCACCAAGATGCCATAAATCTACCCTGGACCCCTGCGGAGGGAAATCTGCTTCTTGTAAGCTGCTTTTTGTTTTGTTCTGTTTCTTAATGGGAAACCTGAGCTCATGTTGTATGTTATGCTGACAGAAGCTGTCAGTGAATGATTTAGGGACTAAATCTGAAGTTGTTTTTTAGGAGAATTGAATGAAATAACTTTTGGAGCCTGAGCTGAAAACTGGTTCTGGTGTCTAGTCCAGTAGTGTTTTGAGGCTGGAGTAGCTCCAGTTTTCTTGATTTTGAGCCAAACTTTTCTCCAAAGTTTCCTGTTGAAAATTGAAGAACTGGTTCTAAGCAGTACTCGAGTTGTAAAATAAAATCAGGGGGGATGGTGGATTTTATCATATGGGGACAGATAATTTGTGCTGATTATAAATAATAAAATATATATCACAAATAATAGCAGTGACCAAAACACCTGCAGAAATACTGCAGGAATGACATAGCAGCAGTTAAATGCAGCCTTCTGTAAGCTTTAAATATCCACTAGGCTTACATCAAATACATCAAAACACAACAATAAAAAACAGTTTTCTGAACTTATCAATATGACTCTGTCCTTCACAGGATAAGTAAAAAGGATCACTGCAAAAACTCAAAATCTTAACAAGAATATTTGTCTTATTTCTAGTTAAAATGTCTCATTTTAGTAAAAAAAATGTCATTACACTTAAAACAAGACTCGTCACTGGAAAAAACTACAATTTTCACCTGTTTCAAGTAGATTTTCACTTGAAATAAGTAGAAAAATCTGCCAGTGGAACAAGATTTTTTTGCTTGTAATGAGAAGATAAATCTTGTCCCACTGGCAGATTTTTCTACTTATTTCAAGTGAAATTTTACTTGAAACAGGTGAAAATTGTCAAATAAGTTATTTTTCTGGTGTTATTTTTCTGGTGATGACTCTAAACGTTAAATAGCAGTAAAACCACATTTATTGATGAAATGACATAAGGGATGGAAAGGAGGGATGGGAGTTTTACAGGGGGGATGATTTTGACTGTTTTTATTTCAGGGGGGATGCCATCCCCCCTCATCCCCCCTCATCCCCCCTCAACTCGAGTACTGGTTCTAAGGTAGGAACTTTTTCTGAACCATCACTCCAGGCTTCTAAAGCAGAACCAGCCTCGCTGTAGGAAGGATGTATTCTGGCCACTCACACTGATGATCTGGTCTCCCTTACGGAGGTCTCCGCTCAGGTCTGCTGGTCCCCCTGCGAGGATGAAGGAGATGAAGATCCCTTCCCCGTCCTCCCCACCGACAATGTTGAAGCCCAGACCGCTGGACCCGCGCTGAATGCAGACTCTCCGGGGCTCCCGGGAGTATTCGTCCTCTCCCATCATGCCACGGGGGATGGGGGAGTACCGCCGTGGTGACGGAGGAGGAAGGACTTGTGGGTAATCACACATGTAGTCCGGTTCCATGTAGGCTGCCGGGACAGTAAATAGAGAGATGGTGAGATTAGGGTTGCCACCTGTCCCGTAAAATACGGAATTGTCCTTTATTTGAGAAAAAAATGTTGCGTCCCGTATTGAACTAATACGGGACACAATTTGTACCGTATTTTCATGAACTTTTACACCATATTCTAGTTGAATTATTGAAATAAATGAACCTTTACACCATATTCTAGTTGAATTATTGAAATAAATTAACCTTTACACCATATTCTAGTTGAATTATTGAAATAAATGAACTTTTACACCATATTCTAGTTGAATTATTGAAATAAATTAACTTTTACACCATATTCTAGTTGAATTATTGAAATAAATTAACTTTTACACCATATTCTAGTTGAATTATTGAAATAAGTTAACTTTTACACCATATTCTAGTTGAATTATTGAAATAAGTTAACTTTTACACCATATTCTAGTTGAATTATTGAAATAAGTTAACTTTTACACCATATTCTAGTTGAATTATTGAAATAAGTTAACTTTTACACCATATTCTAGTTGAATTATTGAAATAAATTAACTTTTACACCATATTCTAGTTGAATTATTGAAATAAATTCACTTTTACACCATATTCTAGTTGAATTATTGAAATAAATTAACTTTTACACCATATTCTAGTTGAATTATTGAAATAAGTTAACTTTTACACCATATTCTAGTTGAATTATTGAAATAAGTTAACTTTTACACCATATTCTAGTTGAATTATTGAAATAAATTAACTTTTACACCATATTCTAGTTGAATTATTGAAATAAATTCACTTTTACACCATATTCTAGTTGAATTATTGAAATAAATTCACTTTTACACCATATTCTAGTTGAATTATTGAAATAAATTCACTTTTACACCATATTCTAGTTGAATTATTGAAATAAATTCACTTTTACACCATATTCTAGTTGAATTATTGAAATAAATTCACTTTTACACCATATTCTAGTTGAATTATTGAAATAAATTCACTTTTACACCATATTCTTCACCTGTATCTATATTCTACATCTGGGCTGATGTGGACATACGTAGCATTGGAGGATATTTCAGTTGCTAGTATGGTTGTCTGTCTGTACAGTCATGCAAGTTCAATGCTATTAGAGCACTTTAAACTTTAAATCAAAGCATTTCGTTTTTTCTTATAAAATAAACACATTTTTATTCAGTTTAGAAGTTTTGGGGCTTTTTTTTTGGCTCCTGTGCTGCTGAAATCAGGGCGTCCCTTATTTCTATTTCTGAAAGGTGGCAACCCTAGGTGAGATGCTGCTAGACTTCAGGGTGGAAGCGAACTGGGCGTCAGGGGAACATACAGCTGGTGAGG
This sequence comes from Cololabis saira, assembly GCF_033807715.1. Classification (NCBI taxonomy): domain Eukaryota; kingdom Metazoa; phylum Chordata; class Actinopteri; order Beloniformes; family Belonidae; genus Cololabis; species Cololabis saira. The sequence goes on along the minus strand of NC_084606.1, from coordinate 12,081,073 downwards.
TCAGGCGGGCTGTATCGATCAACTTGGTTGATGTACTGCGAGGTGGGTGTGGCCACCTTCAGATAGACCACCTCCCCCGTGTTCTTAAGGGCCGAGACGGCGTCTTCGTGCAGGACGTTCTCCAGAGACATGTGGTTCACCTGCCGGGTTCAGAGCTCAGGTTAGACCTCAGTCCTGGCAGGAATCACATCAACCTGCTGTGACGTAACGTACCGCCAGGATCTTGTCTCCAATCTGTAGCCGTCCATCTCGGTGTGCCGCTCCGCCATCAATGATCTTGGTGACGTAGATGCTGTTGTCTCCAGGAACGTGTTGGTTCCCCACACCGCCTGCTATACTGAAACCTAAACCTGTACCGGGAGAGGACACAATCTGTGAGCTGTAAACGTCCACAATGATTTGATTTGATTTGAAGATTTGATTTTGAACATGCATGATAAAAAAAAGAGTACAAAAAAGTAAAAAAGTAAAGAAACAGAATACAAATGTGTATATATATATATATATATATATATATATATATATATATATATATATATATATATATATACACACAGGACTGTCTCAGAAAATTAGAATATTGTGATGAAGTTCTTTTTTTTCCTGTAATGCAATTAAAAAAACAAAAATGTCATACATTATGGATTCATTACAAATCAACTGAAATATTGCAAGCCTTTTATTATTTTAATATTGCTGATTATGGCTTACAGTTTAAGATTAAGATTCCCAGAATATTCTAATTTTTTGAGATAGGATATTTGAGTTTTCTTAATGTCCAGTATGACATTTTTGTTTTTGTAATTGCATTACAGAAAATCACAATATTCTAATTTTCTGAGACAGTCCTGTATATATATATACAGGACTATATATATATATATATATATATATATATATATATATATATATATATATATATATATATATATATATATATATATATATATATATATATATATATATATATATATATATATATATATATATATATATATCAAGTCCTTATCAAGTCCTATCCCTGAATCTTACATACATTCTTACATATAATAAGATGAATTTCAGGCTTAATTATAAAACACCCATATCTACTTTAATGACTGTTCTATACAGTGATATAATACTCAATTATATGTATATACTGTATAAATATAGTCAAACTCAAACAAATCCAGGCAAACAAACGAAAACAAAACAAATGCCCATCATTTAGTTGTGCTATTATGTATGTATGTACTAATAGAATTAATTATAATGCATAGTATTTCATTATCATTCATTTACTATAATACTACAATATAATAGAGAACAATAGACAGAAATGGTATAACAATATACTTGAATAACTAGATAAGAGTAGATATGCTACATATACATTGGTTCATATATTTACCTCCAATTATATACATAAGAAATACTATAAATCTATATATCGACATATCTACATATAACTATAAATCAATATATATTAATAGAGATATAGATACACAAATACTCTACGTATAATACAACTCAATATATCCACATTCATACTTACATCTAACATATCTATATCCATAATATACATCTATATATCTACATATATTAATAAATGTACATACAGTATCTACATGTTTATTCGCATCTGTATTTTGAATAGAATGTTTCTTTGTATCAAATTAAATTGTGATATGTTTTGACTTTGTTTTAGCTCCATGCTCAGGCTGTTCCACAATTTCACTCCATAGGTCGACACACAAAGGGATAGAAAGAGAAACTAGTGTCATTTAAAAAACTAAAAAGTAAGATGGAGAACCTCTTCAACATGAGGGAGGTGTTTCAATGAGGGATCGGATCCTGAAAAATCATTAAGTAAGTCTACTAAAGAACTCCACCTACATGTACATACAGTGGTGGATCTAGGGGGTAGCTACTTAGGCTACAGCCCCGGACGCTTTCTCAAGAGCTCTGGCTCTCGCTTCGGAGCTGCACTGAGTATAATGTGCAGTACTGGAATTCACCAGAAAGTGGCAGCATGCGCGGAAAAGCAGCAGGTGGCCTGCCTGACCAGAAGAAGAAGGTTTCCCCTTTTGCCATGGCAAATTTTAAACGGATAGGCCAGTGGCGGATATCAATGTTGTCCTGATATCCACTTTCAATATCTTTACATCCCTCCTAAAGGGGAGTTTTTACCTGCCAGTTATGTTATGTTTATGTAATAATTGATCAGGGGTCATGTTCTGGGTCTCTGGAAAGATCCTAGAGACAACTTCTGTTGTATTAAACGCTATATAAATAAAATTGCATTTAATTTAATTGTGTTGTGGGTTAGGGTTGGGTCAGGGTGGTTACAGGGTGGCTAACGGACAATAATATCATGTAATAACAACAATATGGCTGTGTGCAATAATCATATGTGCAATATCCATGCAACATCTGTCTACCTCACACTCTGTTAACCTGCTTTTTTGCACTGTTTTTCTTCCTTTGCACTATTTTTTTCTTTTATCTTATTTTTTTATCTTTATACCTCGACTACATTATGTATATTGTGTATTGTGTATATACTGTCCATATTTTTTAATTATATATATCTTTTACTTTTTAAATTTTTACCCCCCTTCCCCGCATGCGTGTGTGTGTGTGTGTGTATATGTGTGTATATGTTAAGTGTACTGCTACTAACACAGGAGTTTCCTGTGTTAGTATGGAGGGAATAATAAAGGTTATCTTATCTTATCTTATCTTATAATGATTATAATCATTATGATCGTAATAATCATTATGATCACCCTGACACAATCGTGATACATGTTTGATCATTATCAGGTTCTTCTAAGATCCCAGTAGTCACTCTGTAAATGTTTCGGAATGACTGTAACCTTAATGTGAGTGTCAAAAGGAGCACTGGTCTTATTTGACAGAAATCTAAAGTATATTTTGTCGTAGAATTTCCTTTTTTTCCCCGTTTTTCTTTTCTATGTTTCTTTTCTTTTTCTTTACTACCTCTTTAGGTTTTCTTTTAATTTTTGTCATGTACTGTATATTTTGTGTCGGACCCCAGGAAGAATAGCTGCAGTTTTGCTGCAGCTAATGAGGATCCAAATAAAACTATAAACTCTGTCCTCTGCAAAGCCCTGTTTCCACTGAGGGGTCCGGTCCAGGTACACTTCGGATGGGTTGGACTGATCGAGCCAATGGAGGTGAGCGGTTCCACGGCAAGTCGGACCTCCACCGGACATGTGGGGTTTAGACCAAATGCCTATAGCGTTGAGTCATACTAGTACGATGACAACAAACGTGATGCTGCAACCAACAACTATATATCTTTGCACACGTTTTCATTCCTCACTGCTCCATCCAGCTCACTCAATCACGCTATCGCCAATTCTTTTGTTTGTGGTTCCAGAAACTACCAGGCCTCACTGTTGTTTACAGGCGGCCTTTTCCTTTCATCTTTCCAACACCGACTGAACGGCACCTTGGTGTTTGTTCCGTGCTTGCTTTTGTTGTTGGCAGTGACAATTTTTCTGTCCGCCAATCAACAGATTGTGTCATGTGCAGTGTTGGGAATAACAGCGTTAAAAATGGCGGCATTACTAACGCAGTTATTTTTTCCCAGTAACGGGTAATCTAACTAATTAAACGTTAATTTTTAACGCCACTATTTTTAAAGGAGCATGAGGCTCCTTTTAAGAAATGAGACTCTCTAGCGCCACCCTTCGCCACGACGGCCGTTGGGGGTACTGCAGCCAACAGTGAAGCCGGCACGGGAGAACGGAGAGAACGCACATGCAGCGTCATGTGACGTCACATCCGCCGCCCAGCGCGGGAAATTCGGGACCGAATTGCAGCACATTTTGCAGCACACAGCCTGTTCAAGGCAACGGAGAGATACGCTAGAGCAGGGGTTCTTAACCTTTCTGACCTTGGGGCCCAATTTTTTCAGTACAGAGTGGCCCGGGGCCCATTAAATATTAAAATTGTATAGCAGGGGTATTCAACTAAAACTTTAAGAGGTCCATTTAGAGAAGATTTACTCAAGCGAAGGTCCAGAACATCATAATATATATATATATATATATATATATATATATATATATATATATATATATATATATATATATATATATATATATATATATATATATATATATATATATATATGTATGTGTGTGTGTATATTCAAGTAGCCTCATAGTTGTATCAACATCTGCATCTGACTGTTATATTAAAAAAAGTACATTTCAAAAATATTTGCCACTTAACATGTGTAACTTAAATTACACATATTTTTTTCTCTTAAAAATAAAATTGATTTTATTTTTCAAATGCTATCTTATTTTATTTCTCTACCAGCAGTTTGAATTTCCCCTTTTCTTTGTTAATTGTCTCAACACATTTTTATAATAAATTAATATAAACACATCTTAGCAATTGAAAAGTTTTGCAGTTTGTCTTTCTTCCCCATAATCGTATGCCCCCACTTTCTGTCGTTCAGTGAGAGAACTGAGCTCTAATTTCTCCTGCCAGGACTTTAAATCTGGGCTGGATGGTGTCAGGTTCTCATACACATGAGAAGGTGCTTATATTTAGTTTTAATTATGTTCATTGTGGAGAAAGCTGCCTCACAGCTGTATCTGGACTCAAACATGGGTGTTTTAAGATTTTATTTATTTAAGATATTAAATTAATCAGTTGTCAGGACTCAGCGTGTCGGGTTTCATCCGAGCCTGATCAGCTGCGACTGGCACAAGCCCGCAGCTCTCCGCGCTGCAGCCCAGTCACTTTCCGATGCTTTTGCAACAACAGTCCAGTCCAGCAGACACTTCAGCCCACGCATCCATCCTTCAGCAGTAACGACGGAGCCCGCCGCCGCCCGAGCGGCAGCCGACCTCCGCGGCCGCGGGGACGCGTCGGCTCCCGCTCAGTCGGGCGGCTCCTCCGGCTCTCCGGCCCGCCTCCTGCGGGGCAGCTCCCCGGGAGTCTCGTCTCCTTCTCGGCAGCGAGCCCCAGGTCTCGCCGTCCGCCCCAGGCGTCCCGCCACGAAGCCACCGGGCAATCACTGGCAAATCACGCCCCCCTCCCCCCTTCTCATGGTGGCTTCAATTACGTCCGCCTTAAGCCTGAATAATGGTTCCGCGTAAATCGACGCAGAACCTACGCCGTAGAATCCCTGATCCTGGTGGATCTAAACGTACTCTGTGCAAAATAAATGATTTTTTTCTGTAAATACACACCATTTCTCTTACTATTACACGTACAGCTAGCTCAGTGTCTTCTTCTCCTCATTTGGTCGGGAGTTGCTATGCAGTCCCGCGGCCCTCGCGGCCCACACTTACAAAACTGATTTTATTTTTCGCGGCCCACTAGATGGCGCTCGCGGCCCAACGTTGGGCCGCGGCCCTATGGTTAAGAATCACTGCGCTAGAGGGCTCATTCTTTATTGTTTGGAACGCTTCATCTGACATTATTACTAGAAAACTTAAAACGTATACTAATTTTTTTCATAAATCCTGCCTCATGCTCCTTTAACTGTTAATCCCAACACTGGTCGTGTGATGCCAGTAGCTCCACCCTCACCGTACCGTACCATTTTCTTATGGCCCTACAACTGAAGGGGGTCCTGAAATGGTGCGGTTTGGTTCCCTTGTATGGGACCCTTTATAACAGAAACAGAAAACAGCCTACAAAACTGTACTGGCCCGGGCCGAACCGCTCCGTGGAAACGGGCTTAAGAGCTTCTCAACAACCCATCCTGACCCCCACCTTATCTTTCGTCTGCCATACTTCAGTTGAAGCCCATAAGTGTCTGTAAAAGACACTGTGAAACCAGCCCGAGGTGGTGGCTGCTGCTGGAGAAGTCTAGGAGATTACCCAGAACCCTCCCGGGTCTAAGTGTGAGGATGTCTTCACCAGCCCATCACCTCTCACTTCTTTGAGTTGATAACAGCTCTACATTTCTAACTTGCTTGTTCGGCATGGATGGTAAAGATCTACGTTAGGGGGCCAGAGGTCTCCTGAACAAGCATCAATACTTAATGATCTGCGAGCAACATCGATGAAAAACAATGTTTGAGACCTGGGGAATCAGTAAAGAAACATTTGATCAAACAAATAGCAGAGCAGCAGCATAACACCTGAACACTTCCTCTCTCCTCTTTGTACCTTTAGGTCCTTTCATGAGTTTGATCTGTGTGATGCGTTCACTTGGTGGGCGTCTCCGCAGGACGTACAACCTGACAACGGGCCCCGCCTCCTTCAGCGCCTCCACGGCGAAGGAGTGAGTGACCTCCCGGACGTCCACGTCGTTAACAAAGACGATGCTATCATTCACCCTGAAGCGGAAAAGAGAAGTCACGTGTCAGATCAGAATGGTCTTCCTCAGGAGGTCAGAGCTCAGGGGAGTCCAGCACCTGAGGCGTCCATCCTGGGAGGCGGCGCCCCCGGGGATGATCTTGGTGATGAAGATGGACGGGTCATCTCCAATGTGAGGGTTGTCAGTTCCTCCAGCGATGCTGAAGCCCAGACCGGAGTTCCCCTGAAACACAAACAACACCTTTAAACCTGGACCCAGACAACACCTGACAGATTCTTCTGTGGTGTAAGATGTTTGTGAAGTGCAGGATCAGGATCAGGATCAGGATCAGGGGCCTGTACTACGAAGCAAGTTCAACATATCCAGGATATCTTTTCCTTATCCAGATTCACTAAGCGGGACAATTGCAATCACGCTAAGCGGTCACACGACGGCGGTTATCAACTCGGTATATCAACCCAGGTTTTTCCAATCTGGATATGAGCGCGTGCACATAAAAGGGGCGGTGTTTTCAGCGCATGACCAATCGCAAGCATTGAGAAGTCCGCTGTCAGAGCCGCTTATTTCAGTAGCGAAGAGCAAACAATAATTTTACGGAAATATGATGAGTATAGGCATAGAATACAGGCAAAAAGCAACACAGTTGCAGCTGCAAAATGCAGGAAAGACAGCTGGCAAAAGATCGCTGACTGTATAAATGCGTAAATTCATAGGGATATAAACATATATTTGAATATTCTGGGAATCTTAATCTTAAACCATGATCAGCAATATTAAAATAATAAAAGGCTTGCAATATTTCAGTTGATTTGTAATGAATCCAGAATGTATGACATTTTTTGTTTTTTGTGTTTGCATTACAGAAAATCACAATATTTTAATTTTCTGAGACAGTCCTGTATATATTGGTTCTATAACTATTGTTGTTGGCCGATAACTTGTGCTGATGCTGTACCAAAGAATTGGGTTTATTTATTTATTTTATTTAATTTTTAATTTTTTCAGGAGGGGGGTATTTAGTATTTTAAAGTGACTTGAATGTTCAAGGGACGAAATTGAAAATCCCTTTTTTCCTATCCCCTTACAAATGCATCTTCTTTTTGATTTCTTCTTGTTTTATTTATTTAATTGGTATTAGTTTTGGATTGACTGTACATCGGATTTTGGGTGATGATTTGTTTTATTTATTCATTGATTGATTTATTTTTTATTTTCTCCTCCACCTCTTTTTTCTTTTTTTCCTTTTTTTTTGGATCGTTCATACAGGTACTCATCAGGGAAAGCAAAGGGGTTTTGGTGGTCCCTGAATACGCGTTCTCTTCGGAGGGATCCTCTCACGATCCGCGCACCTCCACTGGATTCTCTTCGAAAGGGCATGTCATTTTCCAAGAGAGCTGATTGGTCAGTGGGCGGTGCTTTTATACCCGGCGATCTGTATCTCGAACATAACCTGCTCCGGAGCAGGTTAGCGGTTCAGCATAAGTTACCATGGCGATGTGCCCCGATAAGAAGTGAACCACCGTCGTAGTCCTGAAAACCCAGGGTTAAACCTGAAGTTACCTCGCTAACCCCAAATCCCGCTTCGTAGTACAGGCCCCAGGACTCCTCAGCCAGGCTCGTGAACAAACATGATTTCATTTCATTTCATTTCATTTTTATTTATTCCATATCATGGAAACAGTTCACACATGTTCCATTCCACGATGGAAAAGGGGCAAGAAGAAGAAAGCCTTATATACCAAGCCCCTTTCTCAAAAAAAATAAAACAATTCATATGAAGATGGTCTGTCCGTCTGTTCAACAATCACTACTTATATAATACCAAAAAAAGAAATAATGAAAAAAAAACAAAACAAAAAAATAAGAAAACATACACACTAACTCACCAACAATATAAAAACAAAAACAACAAAATATATTTTACCCGTTAAATTCATATTGTCTAATTGTGTGGTCTTTATACAATTTCTTGAACTGTTGAATATTTTTGCAATCCTTTAAATCAGTAGTTAAGGAGTTCCATAATTTTACACCAGAAACTGAAATACACATTTGTTTTAAAGTGGTGCGTGCAAACGGATGTTTAAAATCAAATTTCCTTCTATGGTTCTTATCTTCTGAACTAAACACAAAAAAACGTTGTATATTTTCAGGCAATATTCTGTTTTTTGCCTTGAACATAACTAATAAAGTCTGTAACTCAATAATATCTTTAAGTTTAATTAATCCTGCATTGATAAAAAGTCCATTGGTGTGTTCTCTTGCCTCCTTTTTATGTATGATCCTTACTGCTCTCTTCTGTAAAATAAACAAAGGCTTGATATTTGTTGTGTATGTATTCCCCCAAACTTCGACACAATAACTAAAATAAGGCAAAATAAGTGAGCAATACAAAATTCGCATTGTCTTGTAATCTAAAACATGTTTCACTTTGTTCAAAACAAAAATATTCTTTGACACCTTGGTTTTAACATAATTTAACTGAGATTTCCATGTGAGGTTTTCATCAATAATTACACCCAAAAATCTAAACTGATATGATTGATGTTGATGTAGGTGCAGTAGGTTTGGAAACGACCCACGATCGCCCACGTTTACAGCCAACCGGACCGCTACGCGACCCGCAGTTTTTTTCTTTCAAAAATAAAATAATGGTAAGCTCCTGATTAATATTGCCTTAAAGCTAGGGTCTACGATCTTGAGTTTTTTTTTTTTTAAAAGACACCTACTCCCCACACAAACTCCCTCCCCTCTGTGCTCTGCCTCACATGAAGCTCCCGCCTCTGACACCCCCCCTCTGGTACGGGAGCCAGCAGGACCAAAAACAAGCGGCACCGGATTGAAAACACTATAAAAGTCCATTAGAAAACAAATACAACGCAGAGCTGTGTGTGTTGGTGTTTGTTCGTGTCTGCGTGAGAAAAACAAGAAAACACCAAGATACAACAATGGAATCACAGGTAAGATACCATGTTACTCATTCAAATGTCTAGAGCTGCTAAGCTCAATATGTCCTTTGTGTTGCCGTACTTTGGGAGGCGGGGAGTAGGGTGAGGACTGTCCAATCACTGACATTCAAGCAGATTGACCAATAGACGCCGTTCGGGCCGAATGGCGCCTATTGGTTGACTTCTTTGCAGGATTACAGCAGATAGAAGAAATATATTCTTTTGGTTCTTTTTGCTAAACATATTTCATAGGTAACACTATTGGGCTATAACAACCTTATAAATGATTTCGATAAAAATTTACAATATGTAAAATCGTAGACCCTAGCTTTAAGGTTTTATGAACATCAAACACAAGTGTTGATGTGTTATTGTGCAGTCATGTTTATAGTCTATAGACATCTGTCCGAGGTTTTACCGCATAAGCAAGACATGGTGTCTTACACCAGCATCATCACAGGATTATAAAGTATCGGCCAGACTGAGAAGGGGCTTTCCTGTATTCTTGGATATATGTGAAACGTTTTATTGCTGTTTCTAACATTTGATTTAAAAAGAAAAGAAAAAAAGTGATCTTGTTTCCTGCGCAAGGAAAAATCCTGGTCTCTCTTAAGATAAATGTTTAAACGTTGATGATCCATCAGACCAACTAACTTCATACTGATTTACTATTTATTTATTTATTTATTTATTTCTCTCTCAGGCCAGTACGGAGGTGCTAATGCATGCTTTTATCTCATGTCGTTTAGATTATTGTAACGCCCTGCTCTCTGGTCTTCCTAAAAAGAACATGTACAACCTACAATTATTACAGAATTCAGCCGCACGCGTGCTGACGAGGACCAGAGGGCGGGAGCACATTACACCTGTTTTAAAATCGCTGCATTGGCTCCCCGTGCGCTTCAGGATCGATTTTAAGGTTCTTTTACTAGTTTTTAAGTGTCTTAATGGTCTTGGGCCTTCTTATTTGTCTGCACTACTTTTACCCTATCGACCCTCGCGGACCCTGAGGTCCTCCGGTGCTGGCCTTTTAACCATACCAAAAGTTAGAACCAGGACACACGGGGAGGCGGCATTCAGTTTTTATGGTCCCCGATTGTGGAACAGCCTCCCGGAGAACCTCAGGGCCGCAGAGACTGTTGATGTTTTTAAAAAGAGGCTCAAGACCCATTTCTTTAATCAGGCTTTTAACTGACTCATTTAACTCTTTTACATTTCTTATGCTCACCCTTATTTTTATTGAATCTTACTGCTCTGTTTTATATTTAGTTTATCCTTTCTTATCGTATTTTATTTTTGTTTAATCTCAATGTTTTATCTAAATATTTTAGTTGTTATTTATGGTCTATTTTATACATTTTACTGTTTTATTATTTTAGTTTTTAATGTCTTACTTTCTAGACATACTTTTAGGATTTTATGTTTGTATGTTTTATGTTTTTTATAAACTCCTTTAGTGTATTTTATCCTGTTTTCTTGTAGCTTTTATCTCCAGTGTTTCCTCATGGGGAGCCTCCATGCTGGGAGTGACTCTGGCCTGCAGGGGGTCGTCCTGGGGGTCGTTCTGGCCTGGATGGTTGTGGAGCTCTGCACCACGGCTTCACCGCTGTGGTGTGGACTCCTCTTTCCGTCCGGGCCGGGATGGTCTCTGTGGGCCCCCCCCCCCTTGTAGCTGCGGGCTATGAGACCTCCTGGCGTGGACGGCTCCCTGTTACCGTTTCCTCACCTGGATCCTCTGTGCCTAGCCATGTCTACACCATGTGTCTGCGTGCGTGTCTGTGTGTGTAATTTAGGAATTTAGGTGAATTGTAGTGTGCTTTTGTCTGCGGGGAGGGGGGGGGGGGGGGGGGGCATTAATAAGTTTTATGTTTATTTGTTTTTTCTTGTTTTTTTTTTTTTTTTCTGTTAAGCACTTTGTGTTTCATTATTTGTAGGAAAAGTGCTATATAAATAAAGTTTGATTTGATTTGATTTGATACTATTCCCTCCTCCTTTTATCATCTGTGTTCCTTTTTGTTTTCAACTCCCCCGTCCTCAACTTTTCCCTGACTGTCTTCACTTGCCTCGTGTCACGCACGCCTGCACCTGTGCAGAAAGTTTGTGCTGCATCTTCATGTCAATCAGCTGAGGATGTCTTAGTATTTATGACTTATATAGGGTTTGCATTTTATATGTTATGAAAGTGTTTAAATATTTAATTTTCAAAGTGCAATACTTATTCTAACCGGCCCAACGGAACCCGAGGAAAATATCATTCTGTCTGACTCCTGACCTGCGGTTACCGCAGGTGACCATGGGTCAGTTGGGATCAGCCCGTGTATCACTGATCACCAGATGTGAGTAATACTCCAAAATTCCTCCTTTATAATCCCCATCTGTGCCACAATTGTGTCTCATGGATGAAAGAGTCAGAGTTCAGAGGACATCATCAGAAACCATGAACAATTGGGATTGAGTAACTGCTGGTATCAGGTCAGATGAAACATGGATAACATAACAACGGTGCACGTAGCCAGTGTACAGCTCCAACATTGAACTTGGGGTTAAACATGTTTATTGTTGTGTCACGCTGTAATTCCATCAACACAGAGTTTAGCTAAGAGCAGGTAGCTTGTGCTGTCCCAGCGTTGCTAAACAAAGTGGTTATTTCTGAGGTCGCCACTGAAACGACATCTGAAACGAGCTCCACAGTTACTCAGACGTGATGGAGCTGCAGGAACTCTGAGACCCAGCAGATCCTTTCAGAACTGCACCAGGTGGAATTCTTCTGGGACCTGCAGTGGACCGGGCTGATGACCACAAGGCAGGTTTACTTGTGTAGCATGTCTCATGTATGAGACAATTCAAAGTTCTTTACATAAAAAGATTTTTAAAAATAAATTAAAGTAAAAGAGTTTAAAAGTAGAAATTAAAGACGGACGGACATCAGTTAAAATAATTAAACGAATGAGATGCAAGAAATAAAGGCTACAGTGCATTGTGGGAGATTACTGAAATGCAGCAGTAAATAAAAAGGTTTTCAACTTTGACTTAAAGAAACTGAGAGTCTCAACAGCTCTGATGCATTCCGGGAGTTTGTTCCACAGGTGAGGAGCCAAAAAACTGAACGCTGCCTCACCTCGTTTGATTCTACAGAAAGTACGGGGGGGGGGGCTTGACAAGGGTTCCGTTTTCAGCTCCACTCAGGCCCGGTTCTACGAGGGTGACTAAGCATGCATTGCACCCTCAGTTTATGTGTTTGCATGCTCAGTTGAGCATGCTCAGCGCGCGTTAAGCCTGAATTATGGTTCCGCGTTAAATTGACGGCGTAGCCTACGGCGTAGGGTGCGCGCCGACGTGCCCCTATGTTTGCGTTGCCGCGTAACCCTACGCCGCAAGCTTTGCGTTGGTGTAAAGCGGAACCATAAATCAGCCAGTGTCCGTCACTCATCTGCGTCCAGCGTGCAGTTTCCTGCACCAGCAAGACGCTGCTCTCTACTGCACCGTTAACACAAAGTAACAATGGATATTCGGAAGTGGTTCAAGCACAACCACGCCAGCAAGTTTATATTTAGAGTTCTATTTATTTTTGTTATTTATTTTTCTCTGTTTTATTTTCTGTTGCTAGATTGTCTGATGGGTGAGGTAGCCCAGACTAAATGTAGCATTTTCTTTGTTCTGCAGCGATATTGCTGCAAAAATGCACTTGAAAGACACTTTAAATATTATTGTTTGACTGGTATCATTCCACTTGAAATGACTGTCATGTTTAGTGATGGTTTTGAGCTGTATAGATACTGTAAAATTTGTTTGAATTTCTATGTTTTATTTTCAGGGTAAGAAACATCTGTTGCTAGATTGTCTGATGGGTGAGGTAGCCCAGACTAAATGTAGCATTTTTCTTTGTTCTGCAGCAATATTGCTGCAATAAAACATTTGAAATACACTTTAAATATTCTTGTTTTGCTAGTATCATTCCGCTTGAAATTATGGGAAAATGCATAATTTAGTGTTGAATAACGTGCCAGGCATGTGCACCCCCTCTGATCTGAGATGCAGCCCTAGTCATCATTTTCTAGAACCGGCCCTGGCTCCACTAGTCCTGGTTTCATCTCTACTAGTCGTGGTTTCAACTGTACCAGCCCTGGTTTCGGTTCTACTAGATCTGCATTCAGTTCTACTATCCCTGGTTCCAGCCTTAGTCCTGGGTTCAGCTCTACCAGTTCTGGTTTCAGTTCTTCTAGTCCTGCATTCCATTCTATTGGTCCTGGTTTCAGCTTTAATCCTAGGTTCAACTCTGCCAGTCCTAGTTTCAACTCTACTAGTCCTGGTTACTGTTGAGACAGTCAAATTGAGGATGTTTGGACGGTTCTGATCAGAACAAATGTATATTAGTAATAATTAACATAATCGCTTACCATAAGCTTAATCACCTAACTGTGATTGACAGGTGGGCGTGTCCAGTCAGATTTCCAGGGGAGTTTTTTTCTGCTCTTTTGCAACATGACACACAGTACACCACAAGGAAAAAGAGCAGTCTCCTTTACAAAACTCTTCAGAAAACCTGTGGATGATGTCACAGGGGGTGTGTCCAGTTCTTTTGACTGGTTCAGCTGAAGAAAAAACCTGACTGTTTTAAGGTTGATCAAATGGCTTGGCTCAGATCTGCCTCATAGCAGAGGTTTAAGCGTAAATAAATATCAGAAACCTGAAAACTAGTGTGATGAGGTGGCTGCGACATGAATATAACATGCATGTTCCTCATTATGTTGTCGTCTATGTTTGAGCTGCGACTGCAGGGTGAGTTCCCACTGATGAGTCCGGGGATTAATCAGAGAGCATGAGTAGACCGTGGGTGGTCCATGAGGAGTCTGCTGTCCATCCTCTCAGAGCAAACAGAGGAGCAAACGCTGCCGTGGGGACTCGTGAAGCTGCAAACACAGAGATGATCTGAAGCTCCGCTGATTACCCTTCAGCTCCGTTTGATTTCTAAAATGAGCCGGCAGCCGGTTAAAAATAACCCGCTGATGTCAGCTGGGTGGAGTTTGTTTTGGAGGGGGGTGACAGCAGCTTTCAAACACAGTGGCAGTTTCTAAAAACAGAGCAGAGACAAGCTATTTCTGCCCAGTGGTGAGTGTGTGAGTGTGTGTGTGTGTGTGTGTGTGTGTGTGTGTGTGTGTGTGTGTGTGTGTGTGTGTGTGTGTGTGTGTGTGTGTATTCACCCTCTCCAGCGTGATCTCTTCATACTCTAGCTCTCCCTCTGATCCGTTCATCTGTAAAGACAGAAACAAAAGCAGAATGGGTTAAAACATTCAAGCATCTTTCCACGCGTCACCACGGCAACGCCATGGTAAGAGCTGTTGCCCCCTCAGGGAGCTAGTTACCTAGGTGACCATGACTGTAGTCATGGCGACCACCTCTCTGCTCCTCATATCATATCCCCCTCCACAGCCATCGCCACCACTAGAGATGGTTATTACATCACTTCCTGTGGAGTCGTGCTTGATTCAGTCAGGTCCAAGTTGGTACTACACCGTAATTATCTGGTCAAAGGAGGTGTTATTCTTAAAAACAGCTGGCAGCAGCAAATAACTTTTTAGAAGTTGAAACAATGCCTTTAAAAAAATGAAGGTTAAAGGAAAATAAAACATGGTCAATACTACATACAGTGGGTACGGAAAGTATTCAGACCTCTTTAAATTTTTCCATCTTTGTTTCATTGCAGCCATTTGCTACAATAAAAAAAGTTAATTTAATTTGTTATTAATGTACATTCAGCACCCCATCTTGACTGAAATGAATACTTATTACCAGTACTGGAGTTGAGGGGGGATGAGGGGGGATGGCACCCTCCTGAAATAAAAACGGTCAAAATCATCCCCCCTGTAAAACTACCATACCCCCTTTCCATCCTTTATGTCATTTCATCAATGAATGTGGTTTTACTGCTATTTCAACATTTAGAGTCATCACCAGAAAAATAACGTATTTGACCATTTTCACCTCTTTCAAGTACATTTTCACTTTAAATAAGTAGAAAAATCTGCCAGTGGGACAAGATTTATCTTCTCATTACAAGCAAAAAAATCTTGTTCCACTGGTAGATTTTTCTACTTATTTCAAGTGAAAATCTACTTGAAACAGGTGAAAATTATTGTTTTTTCCAGTGATGATTCTTGTTTTAAGGATAATGAGATTTTTTTTACTAAAATTAGACATTTTAACTAGAAATAAGACAAATATTCTTGTTAAGATTGTGAGTTTTTGCAGTGATCCATTTTACTTATCCTGTGAAGGACAGAGTCATATTGATAAGTTCAGAAAACTGTTTTTTATTGTTGTGTTTTGATGTATTTGATGTAAGCCCAGTGGATATTTAAAGCTTACAGGAGGCTGCATTTAACTGCTGCTATGTCATTCCTGCAGTATTTCTGCAGGTGTTTTGGTCAGTGCTATTATTTGTAATATATTATATTATTTGTAATCAGCACAAATTATCTGTCCCCATATGATAAAATCCACCACCCCCCCTGAATTCTTTTTACAACTCGAGTACTGCTTAGAACCATGTGATATTTCGTTTTTTTCTATTTTAATACATTTGAAACATTTTTTACATTCCTTTTTTTCTGTCAGAAAAAAGAAGAGAAGAGAAGAGAAGAGAAGAGAAGAGAAGAGAAGAGAAGAGAAGAGAAGAGAAGAGAAGAGAAGAGAAGAGAAGAGAAGAGAAGAATGTAAGTGAGAAAAGTGATTGCAGTCTTGGTTAGAGTTTATGCGTCTTGATTCTCAGATTGGGGGTTTGGATTCTCAGTACATTCGTGTTGAATTAAGAGGAGAGACTGTTTTCTCGTTTCTTATGTGAGGGCAGACCAACTGGAGGGTGAATTAAATTATTAGCATCACATTACACACTGCTCCTTTAAACACGCTGAAAACGGGTTGACGACGTGTTCAGGTGCAGATGGGATGGAAGCTGAATGAAAATACGATCGGATTTGCTCTTTAACTTGTCTGCTGTTCCTGAATCTCAGTTGGAATGAATGAGACTGTAAACGAGGTGCAGTGAACTGGACCGGATTGGAATGCAGATTATTAAACTGAACTGAACTTGTTCCTTCTATGTGTAAAGTACCTTGGACTGTTGTTGTGGTTTAGAGCAGGGGTGTCAAATGGGCGGCCCGTGGGCCGCATGCGGCCCGAGAGAGATTTTCATGCGGCCCGCGAGAAGTTTCCAACGCAAAAAAACTAAATGTTAATTTACTAAAAAGGAAGGCATAAAGAATTGCCATGAATCGCAGCATATCCGATAATATATTTCTTCTACAAATCCATCGTTATTCCACAAAGAGAGCAGTTTGACCTTTTTTTTACTTTCTAGAATGCATTTGCCGATTTTATTTCTTTGTAGACGGTCGTTTATTTTTATTAACTGACTACTATTATATATTTTCGCAGAAAAAATATCACTGCTAAAAAAGATGATAGAAGATATTTATTCTGAGAATTTCAGTTTTCAGTTTAAATATCCGCGCCAATTTTTAAAAATAAATACATTTAATTGTACTGGAAAAATCTGTAAATCACAAAGAAACACTCTCGGATGTAATAAGAAAAATATTTGGTTTTAATTGAATTTCCTATAAAAAAGCGAAATATAAAAAAAACATACTTGTTTCTGTTTATCTTTGTAAAATTATATTAAAAGTATCTTACATAATTTGAAAAAAACGAGAAATTTCAAGAAAAGATCCTGAAGAAATATATTTTACATAATTAGAGTGTAAACAAAGTGCATATTTCCTTTAAAATTAACAAAACTGATATTGGATTAGATAACAATAGTAAAAAAAAAAGAATTAGAAAAAAAGATTTCCGCACCGTTTTTGTTATTTTGAGCATGCGGCCCGCGAGAAAAAAATTGGTCAAATCCGGCCCGCCAAGCAAAATGAGTTTGACACCCCTGGTTTAGAGCTATATGAATGGAAGTGGGTTGGGTTGAAATGACAGAGCACCCCACTCTCCAGTTACACGAGGAAGAAAAAACGATGGAAAGTCTCGGATTCCGCTCATGGACCACCATCACCGTTGGTGAGTGTTCAACAGCCCATCTTCTCTGAGGATCAAAGACGGGCCCGTCTACCTCAGAGACGGTATCACTGAGCCTGCACCAGGTGGTGGAGCCACCAGATTGCATTCCCACATCTGGACAAGCAGATGTTTGGGAACACAACCCACCTGGACATATCAGCTGTTATCAGAGGTACATGCTTCAGCAACAGCCTCACTAAGTCTGGAAGACCCTGTTCCTGGTCTGGGTTTTTCCAGGTCAGTGTAGAAATATGACTCAGTGGAAGAGGTTTTGAGACGCTTCCTCCCGCTGTGTTGGCAGACTACAGTTCATGTCATCATCGCAGCTGCATTACACGCCTCAGATGTTTGCCATTTGCCCCTGAGCCACACTTTGAGAACGCTTTATTAAAGGACTTAATGCGGCAGAATAATTCCAGCCCTGCAGTCCACACGAACCAGCTTCTGGACCACATTTTTAGCTATTGTTGGTTGTTTCAGGCTGCGAGTGCTTTTGTTTCCTAAGTCAGTGTCCACTAGAGAAGAAGGGGGGTTGGGGTTAGGGTTGGATCATGTTAGGTGGAAGCCAGATTCTGATAAGGACCAAGCAGTTTCTGGCCAGAGATTGAGACAGACGTGCAGAAGTGGACTAAAGACTCCAGATCTGCAGAACTGGACTAAAGACTCCAGATCTGCAGAAGTGGACTAAAGACTCCAGATCTGCAGAAGTGGACTAAAGACTCCAGACAGACCAGCAGAAGTGGACTAAAGACTCCAGATCTGCAGAAGTGGACTAAAGACTCCAGATCTGCAGAACTGGACTAAAGACTCCAGACAGACCAGCAGAAGTGGGTGATGAAAACTGCAATGTTTGTTAACAGATGATGTAATGCTGTTCTCTGACTGTGAAGGAGCACCTCTGACGATAATAATGTGTCCACTATGGGCCCGATTTACTAAGATCCTAAATAAAGAGTACTAAATTGCGTGTGCACTGAAAAAGTTTGCGCGTGCTGTTGTTGTGTGTTTTGCGGGTGATCAACTAAGATTGCGTGCGCAATTGATAACAGGTGCAAACCGCAGTATTTAAATGAGGTGTTGCGTGTCTTAAGGTTTGCGGCGCAAACTTTGCGCCATGGAGAGTGGATGGAAAGCAGGATATAGTCGCAAGCGCAAAATGAAATTTGACGAGTTGGAGTTATAGAGATATTAGTGGAAGAGGCAAATTGTTGTGCCGTATTCAGCACCCCTGCCGTGAAAAGCACCCCCTCGTATATTCAATGATAAGTAGACCAAGAAAAAAAACAACACACTGACACTTCAATATATTTATATATACACACTCACACAAACACATACTTAGGAGTTTATATTATATATATTTACAAATATTATGGAAGACAACACAGTAAGCAGGCTATTAATTAATGACATCAATAACCATTTACCCGATTTTTGTTATGTGTGACTGTGATTTGTGGGAAAGTATGACTATTGTGGAATCCATGAGCGCATTTAAACATGAATCATTAACACAAAACTGGACGCTAAACAGAACATGACACGGAATGAGAATATAATTTTTGTCAGACGAGGGGGTGCTTTTCACGGCAGGGGTGCTGAATACGGCACAACACCGGCAACTGCAGAACAAGTATAGGCGCACAATGAGAAACACTTTTTTCTCCATGAAAACACGTGATTTATTTATTATCACAAATAAAAAAATGAATGTGCCTCCTGTGGCAACCTTTTGCTGAATAATACTCGATTTAACATTCAAATACAATATTTCTCCTTTTGCATGTGGAGATTAGCACCTTCCTTTCGAACGTATTAAATACAGACGCAATCACAATCCCCGCAATTACTTTCAGGCTTGGTAAATCTCATTGCGCGTGGTAAATGGACCAATTTGCATTTTCCCCTCCCAGTATTTAGCGATTTCTGGCGGGTACGCCCCATATTGATTATTCATCAGGGCAAAAGTACTAAATTAATTGCGTGTGCTATTTTGCGCATTTGAGAGGCGCAGTCCTCTTTGCACACTGTTTGTACAGTAGATCAGCTGGCACTTTGGTTTGCGGGTGATGTCAAGTTTTCACACGTTTTTACACACGCAAACCTTTAGTAAATCAGGCCCTATGTCTACTGAGAGTTCACCTGTGTTACCTGTGCTGGGGTGTCCTTTTCAACACTGTTGTTGCCAGGCAACAAATACGACAGAGTCTAATTACTCAAACCAGGAGTTTGATCGTTGTAAGCAACCAACATGACCTGAAAGTCTGAACAACAGTTAATCCTCCTGAAAACTCTAGTAGACATTAGACCTGCAGAAGACTTTCAGATGAGACCTAGAATGTGTTCCAGGACCACAAGAACAGTGTGGTGGTGGAGCTTCCAGGACCAGCATGAGACTCTCCAGCAGCTTATGGGTTTATCCTCTGCTTTGCAGCGCTCAGATGGGCGTGCTCAATAATTCATGCTCACACATTTAATGGTCCGACCTTGTTCCACGGTGGAGGCAGCCACAAAGCCGTCACGTTCGCACGACGAGCTTCTGAGCATGAAACATGTCGAACCGGGTTCATCTTCAGAGTCAGAACCGAGTCTGTTTACAGAGCGCTAACAACTTCCTGTCTGTCTGTTAGTATGAACTGTGATGCGTCCGGGTCCCTGCAGGCCTCAGCAGCTGTCAGCGCTCACTTCACTTCATTGTGCCGGTCTCTGGAGGATCTGGGCGAGCGAGCTTCAGTTATGTAAGAGACAGCAGAGAGAGAGAGTGTGTTACAGTTCTCTCTGAATTAATTAAAGCTGCTCCTCGTTTCCCCCGACAGCTCCGAGGTTCTGCTGCTGCTGCGATCAGAGACGCTGCAGAGCTCAAAGGTCACGCCGGCTCTCTCATCCGTCAGAACGAGCGGACCTGCAGCTGGGTCCAGGACACGACCAGACCGCCGGGTTAACCGTTACCGCTGGAGACGTGACCACATGCATCTTCATCAGCATGACAGCTGCTGCTTTGCAGACTCGTCCCACAATGAATCTGCTGCGTTTTATAGCAAGCGGAGACGGTACTTATCTCTGAGACCACAGAACAACCAAGTCCAGGTCTGGGTCCGGACCCGGACCGGTTCAACAAGCTGGAATTGATCTATAAATTAATGAAAAATATTCCTGTCTATCACCATTTCCACTGACATTTTCTATCTTCATCGGAGAACGTCATATCTAGTTGGTGAAGTAATGAAATGCTTGAATATCTGGGGTTTATGGGAAATGTAGTTTTAGTATCATTCTTTAGAACTTCAAATACAGGACAAGATGTTGAAAAAAGTCCAACACGTTCAAACAGCTGATGACAGCAGAAACCAATGCTCTGATCTTCTCTGGAGGCGACCGTAGAGCTGACAGACCACAACAGATGGGACTTCGTCACATCCACCTCCAGACGGGAGGTGAGACTTTGCATCAGCACCTCCATCAGTTGAAGGTCAGAACAAAAAACCAACGCATGATTGGCAGGAGGGAGGTAAATCTGCTGGAAAAGGATCACTAGGATCTAAACGGTTGGAAGAGCTTAAACCATGAACGGAAGAAAACCATGACCAGATTAGCCAGTCTGGTCCTCATGATGACAGAAAACCGTCTCCAGCTGCAGGCTTCACTTGAACATGAATCACCGTTCATGACTGACGTCACACTGACATTGTCCAGAAGCATGGACAGCCGGGACAGCGGGACAGCCAGTTCTGGTTCGATAGTGCCTGGTCAGGATCTGGAATATGCATTTGGCTAAAAACTATGAGAAAAGAATGTCACGTTCTCCAAGTTTGTACTCTGTTCTGTTCCCCAAAGCACGGGAAAACCCGGTTCAGTCTGTGTCCTGCTGGAACGGACCAGCCTCAACAACCCCCCAGTAAGGTTAGCAGCTGTACAGTTTATAGTTGTAATGGATGCCGAAGACATGAAAACGGAGCAACAACACAAAATATGTTTAGAATGACGAATCAACTTCTGTTCCATCTTTTTATGTCACAATGTCAACTCTTCTCAGTCTGGACAATCAGCTGCAGATTCAGTCTAACCATGACATTTATTACATTTATATGAAGAATCATCCATCCTCATCCATCCATCATCATCCATCATCCATCCATCATCCATCCATCATCCATCATCATCATCCATCATCATCATCCATCATCATCATCCATCATCATCCATCATCATCATCCATCCATCCATCCATCATCATCATCCATCATCATCCATCATCATCCATCATCATCCATCATCATCCATCATCATCCATCCTCATCCATCCATCATCATCCATCATCCATCCATCATCATCCATCCTCATCCATCATCATCATCCATCATCATCCATCATCATCCATCATCATCCATCCAATCATCCATCATCATCCATCATCAACCATCATCATCCATCATCATCCATCATCATCCATCATCATCCATCATCATCCATCCTCATCCATCCATCATCATCCATCATCCATCCATCATCATCCATCCTCATCCATCATCATCATCCATCATCATCCATCATCATCCATGTTAGAGCCATAATGAAGTTTTCTGTTCACCCTGTATTTTTTGAGTGTCTAATCCCTTTTGTCAGTGTACGCCCTCTGCAGGTGACCTGGTGCGGTGCACTGACTCCCACATAGGGGTTGTCCTTGGGCTTGGTGGAGGAAGCAGGTGCCAGGCGGACACCATTATTGACCTCAGCCATGCTCAGCTCAGCAAACTCATTATTTTGGCATAAAGCCCAGTGTTAAAATTTGTTTTTGTAAAATAAATCATTGTTACACCGCAAGGAATGGATACGTCATCATTGGTTTATTGCTGAAATGCTGCGAGTCAGTTAGAAGTCGGTACCTGTGTTCCATGTGGCAAACATTTCAGACAAAGGAAAGAAGAGGGGTTAATGGACAAACCATCTTTCACTGTTTTTGCCACTTCAAATGTCAATAATGACGCCATGGATCCACGAATGGAGTGGAATTAAAGTGAGCGCTCTAAGGATTTAGTTTGAAATCAAAGAGCTCGCATGGATGCGCTTTCTACACATATATTGAGCTGTGTGTCGGACTGATTGAGGTACGTTCATTTTTCAGTCCTTTTTTCAAACAAACATTTTTGATGCAATGATTCAACCAAACTTTTTGCTCTGAATACATTCTGAAGGCAACTGGAAAACAAATTCTTTGAGCATTTTTCTCTTTTTTCTGTTTTCATGAATCATGAGTGACAAAATGGAGGAATTGGAGAGCCTGGAGGAACAGGATATGCCTGCTAACATGGATGCAGGTCAGGAACTTGCACGTTTACGCTCATCCCGTGCAGGGAAAATGTCTCATTTAACAAGGAGAATGAACATTATAAACAACCTCATGACAGGCCAGGAATTCTTAGAGGAAGTAAAAGGCAACCTCACTAAGTTTCATGAATTACTGGACAGTTTCAATGAAGTGAATTCTTCCTATGTAGAAATGCTTGATGATGACTTAAAGAAGGAAGATGATGAACAATGGTTTCAGCCCAGAATCAAACAATTGGGTGCTTTCCAAAGTAATGTAAATAAATGGATGTCTATGGTGGAAAAATCTATGGATGGAGCCAGATTGGAGAAAGCCCAGATGGTAACTCCTGAAGCTTCACTTTTAATTGGTAAAGATAGGCCCGAAATAGGCAATACCCAGGATAAGCCTGGAGAATTAAGCCCCATCCATGATAAGCCTGGAGACATAGCCCCTACCCAGGATAAGCCTGGAGACATAGCCCATAGCCCAGATAAGCCTGGTGATATTGACACTGATGGACAGAGAGGACTAGTAGGTGTCCAGGGGGAGTCCTTTACCCTCCCGGGCCCAGCTGCTGAGTGGAGGCAGAAAAAGGGATCCTCCACATCATCATCCTCCAAAGGCTCCACAAAATCATCATCATCATCCTCAAGGCATAGTCTACGCATAAGTGCACAGGCAGAAAAGGCTGCCTTAATGGTCAAAGCTGCAAAATTGAAGGAAAGGCACGCCATTGAGGAGCAGGAACAAGAGCTGAGAAAAAGAAGAGAAAAACTGGAAATTGACACTGAGCTACAGGCGGCTATTGCAAAGATTGACTATTTAACTGAGGCTGAGGGATCAGAGAATGTTGATGTATTGTCTGCATCGGCACCACTGTTTACATCTGATTCTCAGGTAGTAAGGCCAAAAGATGGAGTTCAGATCCAGTTTCCCTGGCCTGGTTCAGATAAACAATCCATTCCCCTGCCTACTGCCAATGCACAATGGCAGCCCACTCATGATGTTGCCACTGTTGCAACCCATGTAACTCAACCAAAACAATACCAGAATATTCCCCCTTTGTTTATTCCCATTGCTCAGTCACAGCCACCTTTGGCTCCCCCTAGTGCCCAGGTGTCGCAACTACAGCAAACAACAAGTGCTTTTTCTGATGCAGCCCCTATTGTTCATTCACAGCTACAGACCCTGGCCCATGATAGACCTACTCCTACTGTCGCTCGTGTTGCCCAGCCACTTGGCACACAGTCAAGCCCGCCACAATGGCCACTTTCACCTGGCTCTGTTCTGGATCCTAACTCTACCAGAATTCTGGAGAGCCAAAACGAGTTAACAAAGATTCTGATAAAACAGCAACTCCTTTCCACACTCCCACAAGGCACCATCCCAGTGTTTGATGGTCAGGTATTAGAGTATCAATCATTTATAAATTCATTTGAAAACATGGTTGAAAGTAAAACAGATAATAATAAAGACCGGTTACAGTTTCTGATCCAGTATACTAAAGGCCAGGCTCAGAAGCTTGTTAAAAGTTGTGAATACATGACTGCGGACACTGGCTACTCTAAGGCCAAAATGTTACTCAAAGAAAACTTTGGAAACGAGTACAAGATTTCATGTGCATACCTGGACAAGGCCCTCTCCTGGCCCCAAATCAAACCTGAGGATGCAAGAGCTCTGCAGGAGTATGCAATGTTTCTCAGGTCCTGTTGCAATGCCATGCAACAGATGGACTACATGGAGGAGTTGGATTCAGTATCCAACATGAGAAACCTTGTACTGAAACTACCATTCAAACTCAAAGAAAGATGGCGCCTCCAGGCCTATGAGCTGCACCAAAGCAGAGGCGCACGGGTTCGAATCCTGGACCTTGTTAGTTTCATTGAGAAGCAGGCCCGTGTTGCCGCTGACCCTGTCTTTGGTGACCTTCATTCCGAGAAGCCAACAGCCAGAGGAAAGGCAGATGAGGTAATAGACAGAGGAAAAGCTAAGCCCCCTACTAAGTCATATCCGTATAAGTCATCCAGTAGTAGTTTTGCCACTAGCATTACTATGACTCAAAATGCAAAGCCTGAACCTCCATGTATATTTTGTAGTCAGCAACACACATTGGAGGTGTGTAGACAGTTCCTAAAGAAAACACATAAAGATAGACTTAATTTCTTAAAGTCAAAAACATTGTGTTATGGTTGTTTTGGCTCAAATCATATGAGTAAACAATGTAAGAATAGACTCACCTGTAAGATATGCAAGTTTTCTCATCCCACTCCCCTGCACATAGACTACAAAGCAAAGATGGCCAAGAATGATGACGAGCCTGCAGCACCCATAGGGGGTGCTGTCGAGTCAAATGCCCATAAAGGGGCCGGGAACCAGAATAGTGTGGGATCCACTGTCTCAGTTGATGTTGGCCCTACAATGGCTAAGCAAGCTGTAAAGCCTTCAGCACCCACAAGGGGTGCCGAAACAGAGTTATGTGCCCACATAGGGGCCATAGAGCAGGAGAGTGGGCTGTCCATAGTTCCAGTCAAGGTTAAAGCAGCCAAAGGTGACAAGATAATACAGGTGTATGCTCTCCTAGACCCCGGATCCACAGCCACATTCTGCTCTGAGAAGCTCACATCCCAACTAGGCCTGAGAGGCAGGAAGAAACTGGTCCTGCTACGCACAATTAATGAGGAGAAAACTGTTGAAACTCAGGTGGTGTCAGGAATTGAGATTTCAACACTGGACAGCGACACTTTCTTACCCCTACCTGCTGTCCTAACCCAGAGTGAAATGCCTGTCACTGCAGTCAGCATCCCAAGGCAAAATGACTTAACGCAATGGGCGTATCTAAGCCATGTCAAACTTCCCCACATCAATGCAAAGGTGGAGCTATTAATAGGAACTAATGCTCCAAATCTATTGGAACCGTGGGAGGTTGTAAATAGCCAGAAGGGGGGTCCCTATGCTGTTAAAACCCTCCTGGGATGGGTTGTAAGTGGCCCTTTAAAGAGCAATGATGACTGTATGCTGAAAGTTACTGCAAACAGAATATCAGTGGCTAACCTGGAGGAGCTGTTGAAGGCCCAGTACAACCAGGATTTTAGTGAGGTAGCGTCACAGGAAAAAACAGAGATGTCAAGGGAAGACAAAAAATTTGTAGAGATTGCCAATGGGGCTGTTTTTAAAAATGGACACTACAATCTAAAGCTACCTTTCAGGAATGACAGCAGTGAGATGCCCTGCAACCGCCAGATGGCAGAGCACCGGCTGCAGAGTCTTAAAAAGAAAATGGAAAAGGACCCAAACTATAAGGAGGAATATGTTGCATTCATGACGGACATTTTCGAGAATGACTATGCAGAGGAGGTTCCACAGAATGAACTGAAACAGTCACCAGGCAAGACTTGGTACCTACCGCACCATGGCGTGCGTCACCCAAAAAAGAAAAAACTCAGGGTTGTTTTTGATTGTGCAGCCTCATACCAAGGCAAATCCCTGAACAGTGAGCTATTACAAGGCCCCGATTTGACCAACTCCCTTGTAGGGGTTCTTTTACGATTTCGACATGAACCCATTGGAATCATGGGTGACATTAAGTCCATGTTCCATCAGGTCAGAGTGGACAGGTCTGATGTGGACTACTTGCGCTTCCTGTGGTGGCCACAGGGGGACACCAGCCAAACTCCAAAAGAGTATCGTATGCTGGTGCACATCTTTGGTGCTGTGTCCTCCCCAACCTGCGCAAATTTCACACTCAGAAAAACGGCTGATGATAACAAAAAAAGCTTTTTCCCTCAGGCTGCAGAAACGATACAGCACAACTTTTATGTCGATGACTGTGTAAAGTCAGTAGCCACAGAGTCTGAAGCAATCCACCTAATCAAGGACCTAACCTCACTGTGCCACAAAGGTGGTTTCCAAATCACACAGTGGGTGAGTAACAGCCGTGCTGTTTTGGCCTCCATCCCCCAAGAGCATAGGGCTAAAGAAGTGAGGTCATTGGATCTGGACAGTGACAGCCTCCCAATCGAACGGGCTCTGGGGCTACAGTGGAATGTGGAAAATGACAACTTCCAGTTCAACATCAACCTTCCACAAAAGCCTCAGACACGCAGGGGCATTCTCAGCATCGTGAGTTCAATTTTCGACCCACTTGGCTTTTTTGCCCCACTCATTCTCCCAGCCAAGCAATTGCTACAGGAGCTTTGCCAGATAGGTCTTGGATGGGATGAACCTCTACCAAAAGCTGCATCACTACAGTGGAAGGAATGGCTGGACAGTCTGGAACAGGTGCAGCACTTTAAGGTTGCACGCTGTATGAAGCCCGCAGGCTATGGAGCACCAACACATGTCCAGCTACATCACTTCGCGGACGCCAGTGAAAGCGGCTATGGCTCGGTGAGCTATATAAGGCAAGTTAATGCTCAAGGCCTTATTCATGTCACTTTTTCCCTCGGAAAGTCCAGAGTCCTCCCCCTCAAACACATGACAGTGCCACGACTAGAGCTAGCAGCTGCAGCACTAGCAGTAAAAGTGGATAAGATGCTGAGGAGAGAAGTTCACCTGGAATTACATCCCTCAGTCTTCTGGACGGATAGTCAAACAGTACTCAAATACATAGGAAATGATCATGCCAGGTTTAAAACATATGTAGCCAACAGGGTTTCACTAATCCATGACAACACAGAGCTATCCCAATGGAGGTTTGTAGGCACAAAGGAAAATCCTGCGGATGATGCCTCCAGGGGGCTAAATGCAGTCAAATTCATGGTGCAGAGGAGATGGATCTACGGCCCTGATTTTTTGTGTAAACCTGAGGACAGCTGGCCTGAGGAGAAGGCCTTGGTCTGTAAGTCATTACAAGATGACCCAGAGGTCAGAAAAACCACTTCAGTGTTCACCACAGTGGTGAAAGAAACCCCCACACACCAACTGATTTCCCACTACTCTGACTGGAAAAGGCTGGTGAAAGGAGTGGCATGGTACCTCAAGCTAAAGAAAATTTTGTTGCTTATCTCCAAAAAACGTAAAGAGATTTTCACAGGCCACGCCCCCACCCGCTCAGTCAACCGGAAACTGAACACAGAGCTTGACACCTTTAAGGCTACATTTGGTGGACAGTCCATTTCAGTGGAGAATATGATGCAGTCAGAAAGGTCAGTCATTGCCTACGTTCAGAAACAGCATTTCCCAGTGGAAATGGAAACACTGGCAGCAACTCCGCCCAGTGTACCAAAAAATAGCAAGATCTGGAGGCTAGACCCAATCTTGGAGGACGGTGTCATAAGAGTAGGCGGCCGACTACACAGATCCGCTATGCCTGCTGAAAGTAAACATCCTTGCATCCTCCCCAAAGATGCACATGCCTCAGTTCTCATTCTAAGAGACATTCATCAGCGCTCCGGACATAGTGGCAGAAACCACATGCTTTCAGAGCTCCGGAAGCACTACTGGATGATAAAAGGAAACGCAGCAGCACGGAGAATTATTTCAAAGTGTGTTGTTTGTCGACGAGTAAGAGGCAAAATAGGAGAACAAAAAATGGCAGATTTGCCTCTGGAAAGAATTCTACCCGACTTGCCACCCTTCACCAATGTCGGCGTGGACTACTTTGGCCCGATAGAGGTGAGGAGAGGAAGAAAAAGGGTCAAAAGGTATGGAGTCTTGTTCACATGTATGGTTACCAGAGCCGTACACTTGGAAGTTGCATACTCGCTTGACACAGACTCCTGCATTAATGCTATAAGGAGATTTTGTTGCAGGAGAGGACAGGCACGCCACTTTCGTTCGGACCGAGGCACAAATCTGGTGGGTGCCCAGGCTGAGCTAAAGACTGCCTTAAAATCCCTGGATGGAGAGAAAATCCAAAATGCTCTGCTACCCAACATGATTCAATGGAGCTTTAATCCCCCAGCGGCATCCCACCATGGCGGAGTCTGGGAAAGACTGATACGTTCCGTCCGCCAGGTGCTCAACTCCACTCTCAAAGAGCAGACTATGGATGATGAGGGCCTACAAACCATCTTCTGTGAGGTAGAGGCAACCCTCAACAACCGCCCCCTCTCCACTGTCTCTTCCGATCCTCATGATGTAGAGCCGCTAACCCCAAACCACCTACTCCAACTTAGAACACAACCCATCCTACCCCCAGGATCATTTCAGAAATCTGATCTCTACGCCAGACGCCGCTGGAAACAGATCCAGTATATGGCTGATTTGTTCTGGCAAAGATGGACAAAAGAGTACCTTTTGCTACTACAGGAGAGAAAGAAATGGGGTATGGTGAAGAGGAACCTAAATGTTGGAGATATAGTTCTGGTGGTGGACCCCACGGCTCCACGGGGATCCTGGCCGTTGGGTAGGGTGTTGGAGACAAGGCCAGACGCAAAGGGGTTGGTCCGCTCAGTGAGGCTCAAAACAAAGACCTCCATCCTGGAGAGGCCCATTACAAAGTTGTGCCCCATCCTAGAAACTGAGTGACTGGTCTTCACCCAGCCTGTCAGTAATGTATATACTTTATTTTTTACTTTTCCATTTATAATATGGCTCCTATTTCATTTACATTCATTGGGTAATTGGCTCTTTGGAGAGCAATTAGGGGCCGGGGTGTTAGAGCCATAATGAAGTTTTCTGTTCACCCTGTATTTTTTGAGTGTCTAATCCCTTTTGTCAGTGTACGCCCTCTGCAGGTGACCTGGTGCGGTGCACTGACTCCCACATAGGGGTTGTCCTTGGGCTTGGTGGAGGAAGCAGGTGCCAGGCGGACACCATTATTGACCTCAGCCATGCTCAGCTCAGCAAACTCATTATTTTGGCATAAAGCCCAGTGTTAAAATTTGTTTTTGTAAAATAAATCATTGTTACACCGCAAGGAATGGATACGTCATCATTGGTTTATTGCTGAAATGCTGCGAGTCAGTTAGAAGTCGGTACCTGTGTTCCATGTGGCAAACATTTCAGACAAAGGAAAGAAGAGGGGTTAATGGACAAACCATCTTTCACTGTTTTTGCCACTTCAATCCATCCAATCATCCATCATTCATCCATCATCCATCATCATCCATCCATCATCCATCATCATCCATCCATCATTCATCCATCATCAACCATTATCAACCATCATCATCCATCCATCCTCATTCATCCATCATCCACCATCATCCATCCATCATCCATCCATCCATCCATCCATCCATCATCCATCATCCATCATCCATCATCCATCATCATCCATCATCATCCATCTATCAATCCATCCATCATCATCCATCATCATCCATCCATCCATCCATCCATCCATCCATCCATCATCCATCATCCATCATCAGCCATCATCATCCATCTATCAATCCATCCATCATCATCCATCATCATCCATCCATCCATCATCATCATCCATCCATCATCCATAATCGTCGTCCATCATCCATCCATCAATCCATCCATCCATCCATCCATCCATCCATCCATCCATCCATCATCCATCCTCATCCATCCATCTATCATCCATCCATCCATCATCATCCATCCTCCATCCATCCATCAATCCATCCATCCATCCATCCATCCATCCATCCATCCATCCATCATCCATCCTCATCCATCCATCATCATCCATCATCCATCCATCCATCATCATCCATCATCATCCATCTATCAATCCATCCATCATCATCCATCATCATCCATCCATCCATCATCATCATCCATCCATCATCCATAATCGTCGTCCATCATCCATCCATCAATCCATCCATCCATCCATCCATCCATCATCCATCCATCATCATCATCATCCATCCATCATCCATCCTCATCCATCCAT